>NW_016815164.1:24081-43199 GCF_001698545.2 Rhinopithecus bieti
TATGTTGATTTCATATTTTGCAACTTTACTGAATTTGTTTATTAGTTCTAATAGTTTGCCTGTGGAAACTTTAAAATATAAAATATAAAATATAAAATCATATCAGCTAACAAGGGTAATTGGACTTCTTCCTTTCCAATTTAGATGCTCTTCATATCTTTCCCTTATCTGATTGCTCTAGCTAGGACTCCCAGTACTATGTTGAATAACAGTGGTGACAGTGGGTATCCTTGTCACGTTCCAGATCTTAGAGGAAAGACTTTAGATTTTTCACCACTTAGTATGATACGAGTTGTGGGTTTGTTGCATATGGCTTTTATTATGTTGAGGTATGTTCCTTCTGTCCCCACAGTGTTGAGGGTTTTTATCATGAAGCAATGTTAAATTTTATAAAATGCTTTTTCAGCATCGTGTGAAACAACAATCATATGGTTTTTATCCTTCATTCTGTTGATATGATAGGTCATGTTGATTGATTTGTATGTTTTGACCCATGCTTGCATCCCAGGGATAAATACCACTTGGTAATGATCATGTACTGTTGAGTTCAGTTTGCTATTATTTTCTTGAGAATTTTTACATCAATATTCATGAAAGATATTGGCCTACAGTTTTCTTTTGTTGATGTGTCATTGTCTGGTTTGGTATCAAGTTAATACCTCATAGAATGAGTCTGGAAGTATTTCTTCCTCCTTTATTTTTGGAATTGTTTGAGTAGGATTGGTATTAGCTGTCCTTTAAATGTTTAATAGAATTCAACAGTAAATCCACTAGGACCAGGGCTTTCTTTTACTAGGATTCTTTTTATTATGACTTTAAAATGATAACTTGTTTTTTTGTCTGTTCAGGTTTTGGATTTCTCCATCGTTAAATATTGTAAGGTTGTGTGTATATTAGATCTGTCTCATGCTGCTACAAAGAACTGTCCAAGACAGGGTGATTTATAAAGAAAAGAGGATTACCTAACTGTTTTCACATGGCTGGGGAGGCTTCAAGGAACTTACAATCATGGCAGAAGGGGAAGCAAATACCTCCTTCTAAACATGGCAGCAGGAGAGAGAAATGCCAAGCAAAGCGGGAGAAGCTCCTTATAAAACCATCAGATCTTGTAAGAACTCACTTGGTGTCATGAGAACAGCATGGGGTAACTGCCCCATGATGCAATTACCTCTCACTGAGTCCCTCCCATGACACATGGGGATTATGGGAACTACAGTTCAAGATGAGATTTGGGTGGGGACACAGAGCCACACCATATTATAAATTGGCCAAAAGAAAGGGGCTACAGATCCCATGCAAATTCAAAATCCAAAGAAGTAGTAATTAAATTTTAAAGCTCCAACATCATCTCCTTTAAGTCCATGTCTCATATCCAGGTCACACTGATGCAAGAGATAAGCTTCCAGGGCCATGGGCAGCTCTGTCTCTATGGCTTTGCAGGATATAGTCCCCCTCCTGGCTGCTTTTACAGGCTGGCATTGAGTGTCTGTGACTTTCTCTGGCATGCAGTGTAAACTGTTGGTGGATCTACCATTCTGGGGTCTGGTGGATGGTGGCCCTCTTCTCACGGCTCCACTAGGCAGTGCCAAAGTGGGGACTGTCAGGCCTCTGAGCCCAACCTAAGCCATCATATCCCCTGTGACCAGCACTTATACATCCAGATGGCCTGAAGTAACTGAAGATCCACAAAAGAAGTGAAAATAGCCTTAACTGATGACATTTCACCATTGTGATTTATTTCTGTCCCAACCTAACTGATCAATGTACTTTGTAATGTCCCACACCCTTAAGAATGTTCTTTGTAATTCTCCCCACCCTTGAGAATGTACCTCGTGAGATCCACCCCTGCCCGCAAAACATTGCTCCTAACTCCACCGCCTATCCCAAACCCTATAAGAACTAATGATAATCCACGACCCTTTGCTGACTCTCTTTTCGGACTCAGCCCACGTTCACCCAGGTGAAATAAATAGCCATGTTGCTCGCACGAAGCCTATTTGGTGGACTCTCTTCACACAGACATGTGAGACATTTGGTGCCGAAGACCCAGGTCAGCAGAACTCTTTTGGGAGACCAGTCCCGGTCCTCACCCTCACTCAGTGAAGAGATCCACCTATGACCTCGGGTCCTCAGACCAACCAGCCCAAGGAACATCTCAAGGATTTTAAATCAGGTAATCCTTTTACTCTCTTCTCCAACCTCTCTCACTATCCCTCAACCTCTTTCTCCTTTCAATCTTGGCACCACCTTTCAATCTCTCCCTTCTCTTAATTTCAATTCCTTTCATTTTCTGGTAGAGACAAAGGAGACACATTTTATCCGTGGACCCAAAACTTCGGTGAAACTTCGGTGCCGGTCATGGACTCGGGAAGGCAGCCTTCCCTTGGTGTTTAATCATTGCCGGGATGCGTCTCTGATTATTCACCCACGTTCCATTGGTGTCTGATCTCCGTGGGGATGCCTGCCTTGGTCATTCACCCACGTTCCCTTGGTGGCAAGTCAGTTGTGGGGACGCCTACTTTGGCTGCTCACCCACATTGCAGCCCAGGGCTGCTCCCAACCCCCCTTCTCCATGTCTCTACCCTTCTCTTTAAACTTGCCTCCTTCACTATGGGCAACCTTCCACCCTCCATTCCTCCTTCTTCTCCCATAGCCTGTGTTCTCAAGAACTTGAAACCTCTTCAACTCTCGCCTGACCTAAAATCTCAGCGTCTTATTTTCTTCTGCAATACCGCTTGGCCCCAGTACAAACTCGACAGTAGTACCAAGTGGCCAGAGAATGGCACTTTCGATTTGTCTATCCTACAAGATCTAGATAATTTTTGTCAAAAAATGGGCAAATGGTCTGAGGTGCCTGACGTCCAGGCATTCTTGTAGAGATTGGTCTCTCCCTAGTGTCTGCTCCCAGTGAGACTCATCCCAAATCTTTCTTCTTTCCCTCCTGCCTGTCCCTTCAGTCCCAGCCCCAAGTGTCTCTGAGTCTTTTGAATCTTCCTTTTCTATGGACCCATCTGACCTCTCCCCTCCTCCCCAGGCTGCTCCTCGCCAGGCCGAGCTAGGTCCCAATTTTTCCTCAGCTTCCACTCCCCCACCCTATAATCCTTCTATCACCTCCCCTCCTCACAGCCGGTCTGGCTTACAATTTCGTTCCGCGACTAGCCCTCCCCCACCTGCCCACCTATTTCCTCTTAAAACGTGGCTAGAGCTAAAGGCATAGTCAAGGTTAATGCTCCTTTTCTTTATCTGACCTCTCCCCAATCAGTTAGCGTTTAGACTCTTTTTCATCAAATATTAAAACCCAGCCCAGTTCATGGCCCGCTTGGCAGCAACCCTGAGACGCTATACAGCCCTAGACCCTGAAAGGTCAGAAGACCGCCTTATTCTTAATAAGCATTTTATCACTCAGTCAACTCCCGACATTAGAAAAGCTCCAAAATTAAATTCCCGCCCTCAAACCCCACAACAGGACTCAATTAACCTCACATTCAAGGTGTACAATAATAGAGAAGAGTTGCAATTACTTGCCTCTGCTGTGAGAGAAACCCCAGCCATATCTCCAGCACACAAAAACTTCAAAACACCTAAGCCACGGTGGTCAGGCGTTCCTTCAGGACTTCCTCCCCTAGGATCTTGTTTCAAGGGCCGGAAATCTGGCCACTGAGCCAAGGAATGCCCGCAGCCTGGGATTCCTCCTAAGCCATGTCCCATCTGTGTGGGACCCCACTGGAAATTGCACTGTCCAGCTGGCCCAAGGCTCTGACTGACCACTTCCCAGATCTTCTCGGCTTAGCGGCTGAAGACTGACACTGCCTGATCACCTCGGAAGCCCCCTAGACATTCACGGACGCCAAGCTTCGGGAAACTCTTACAGTGGAGGGTAAGTCTGACCCCTTCTTAATCAATATGGAGGCTACCCCACATTACCTTCTTTTCAAGGGCCTGTTTCCCTTGCCTCCATAACTGTTGTGGGTATTGACGGCCAGGCTGCTAAACCTCTTAAAACTCCCCAATTCCGGTGCCAACTTGGACAACATTCTTTTATGCCCTCCTTTTAGTTATCCCCACCTGCCCAGCTCCCTTATTAGGTCGAGACATTTTAACTAAATTATCTGCTTCCCTGACTACTCCTGGGCTAGAACCACACCTCATTGCCGCCTTTTGCCCCAGTTCAAAGCCTCCTTCACATCCTCCCCTTGTATCTCCCCACCTTAAACCACAAGTATAGGATACTTCTACTCCCTCCTTGGCGACAAATGATGCACCCTTTACCATCTCATTAAAACCTAATCACCCTTACCCCACTCAATGCCAATATCCCATTCCACAGCACGCGTTCAAAGGATTAAAGTCTGTTATCATCACTCGCCTGTTACAGCATGGCCTTTTAAAGCCTGTAAACTCTCCTTGCAATTCCCCCATTTTACCTGTCCAAAAACTGGACAAATCTTACAAGTTAGTTCAGGATCTGCGCCTTATTGACCAAATTGTTTTGCCTATCCACCCCATGGTGCCAAACCCATATACTCTCCTATCCTAAATACCTCCCTCTGCAACCCAGTATTCTGTTCTGGATCTCAAACATGCTTTCTTTACTATTCCTTTGCACCCTTCATCCCAGCTTCTCTTTGCTTTCACTTGGACTGACCCTGACACCCATCAGGCTCAGCAAATTACCTGGGCTGTTCTGCCGCAAGGCTTCACAGACAGCCCCCATTACTTCAGTCAAGCCCAAATTTCTTCCTCATCTATTGCCTATCTCAGCATAATTCTCATGAAAACATATGTGCTCTCCCTGCTGATCATGTCCAGCTAATCTCCCAAACCCCAATCCCTTCTACAAAACAACTCCTTTCCTTCCTAGGCATGGTTAAGTACTTCCACCTTTGGATACCTAGTTTTACCATCCTGACTAAACCGTTATATAAACTCACAAAAGCAAACCTAGCTGACCCCACAGATCCTAAATCTTTTTGCCACTCCTCTTTCTGTTCCTTAAAAACAGCCCTAGAAGCTGCCCAGACACTAGCTCTCACTAACTCATCCCAACCCTTTTCATTACACACAAAGTCCAGGGCTGTGCGGTCAAAGTTCTTACACAAAAGCCAGTACCGCACCCTGTAGCCTTTCTGTCCAAACAACTTGNCTTCTACAAAACAACTCCTTTCCTTCCTAGGCATGGTTAAGTACTTCCACCTTTGGATACCTAGTTTTACCATCCTGACTAAACGTTATATAAACTCACAAAAGCAAACCTAGCTGACCCCACAGATCCTAAATCTTTTGCCACTCCTCTTTCTGTTCCTTAAAACAGCCCTAGAAGCTGCCCAGACACTAGCTCTCACTAACTCATCCCAACCCTTTTCATTACACACAAAGTCCAGGGCTGTGCGGTCAAAGTTCTTACACAAAAGCCAGTACCGCACCCTGTAGCCTTTCTGTCCAAACAACTTGACTTTAATGTTTTAGCCTAGCCCTCATGTCTGCGTGCAGTGGCTGCTGCCACCCTAATACTTTTAGAGGCCCTCAAAATCACAAACTATGCTCAACTCACTCTCTACAGCTCTCATAACTTCCAAAATCTATTTTCTTCCTCACACCTGACGCATATACTTTCTTCTCCCCGGCTCCTTCAGCTGTACTCACTCTTTGTTCCATCTCCCACAGTTACCATTGTTCCTGGCCTGGACTTCAATCCATCCTCCCACATTATTCCAGATACCACACCTGACCCCCATGACTGTATCTCTCTGATCCACCTGACATTCACCCCATTTCCATACATTTCCTTCTTTCCTATTCCTCACCCTGATCACATTTGGTTTATTGATGGCAGTTCCACCAGGTCTAATCACCACTCACCAGCAAAGGCAGGCTATGCTATAGCATGTTCCACATCTATCATTGAGGCTACCACTCTGCCCCCCTCCCTTCCCTACACATCAAGCTCGGGGATTTGCCCCACCCAAGACTGGCAAATTGACTTTACTCACATGCCTCATGTCAGGAAACTAAAATACCTCTTGGTCTGGGTAGACACTTTCACTGGATGGGTAGAGGCCTTTCCCACAGGGTCTAAGAAGGCCACCATGGTAATTTCTTCCCTTCTGTCAGACATAATTCCTCAGTTTGGCTTTCCCACCTCAATCCAATAACGGACCGGCCTTTATTAGTCAAATCACCCAAGCAGTTTCTCAGGCTCTTGGTATTTAGTGGCTCCTGGTTTTACCTCAAATCGCCACCCTTAAGTCTCTCTTGAAATGGGTAGAAGATCTTCAGTGGCAAGGTACCCTGATGAAGTCCTATTCTTTACTTTTATACTCACTCCTATCCTGGTTCCCGTTCTTAATGCCATCCTGTACCTCTCCCCTGCTATCTCCACCATGCTATCAATCTCACTCTCTCCTAGCCGTTTCTAATCCTTAACAAACAGTTGCTGGCTTTGCACTTCTCTTTCCTCCAAAATCTCTGAGGCCTCGACTTACTGCTAAAAAAAAGGGGAGGGACTCTGTATATTTTAAAGGAAGAGTGCTGTTTTATGTAAATCAATCTGGCATGGTATATGACGACATAAAAAAACTCAAGGATAGAGCCTAAACTTGTGCCAACCAAGCAAGTACTTATGCTGAACCCCCTTGGACAGTCTGTAATCAGATGTCCTGGGTACTCCCAATTCTTGGTCCTTTAATACCTGTTTTTCTCCTTCTCTTATTTGGATCTTGTGTCTTTCGTTTAGTTTCTCAATTCATACAAAACCACATCCAGGGCCATCACCAATAATTCTATATGACAAATGCTCATTCTAACAGCCCCACAATATCATCCCTTACCCCAAAATCTTTCTCCAGTTTAATCTCTCCCACTCTAGGTTTCCACGCCACCCCTAATCCGGCTCAAAGCAGACCTGAGAAACATCACCCATTATCTCTCCATACCGCCCCCCAAAATTTTCGCCACCTCAATACTTCACCACCATTTTGTTTTGTTTTTCTTATTAATATAAGAAGACAGGAATGTCAGGCCTCTGAGCCCAAGCTAAGCCATCATATCCCCTGTGACTGGCACATATACATCCAGATGGCCTGAAGCAAGTGAAGATCCACAGAAGAAGTGAAAATAACCTTAACTGATGACATTCCACCATTGTGATTTATTTCTGCCCCAACCTAACTGATCAATGTACTTTGTAATCACCCCCACCCTTAAGAAGGTTCTTTGTAATTCTCCCCACCTTTGAGAATGTACTTTGTGAGAACCACCCCCTGCCCGCAAAACACTACTCCTAATTCTACTGCCTATCCCAAAACCTATCAGAACTAATGATAATCCACCACCCTTTGCTGACTCTTTTCGGACTCAGTCCGCCTGCACCCAGGTGAAATAAACAGCCATGTTGCTCACACAAAGCCTGTTTGGTGGACTCTCTTCACACGGACACATGAGACAGCGACTTTGTGTGGGGGCTCTGAACCCACATTTCCATTCCACACTGCCCTAGAAGAGATTCTCTATTAGAACTCCACCCCTGCAGCAAACTTTGGCCTGGACATCCAGGCATTTCCATGCATCCTCTGAAATCTAGGCAGGGGTTCCCAAACCTCAATTATTGACCTCTGTGTACCTGCAGGCTTAACACGATGTGAAAGTTGCTAAGGCTTGAGGCTTATACCCTCTGAAGCCACGGCCCAAGTTGGAACTTGGCCCCTTTTAGCCACGGTTGGAGTGACTGGTACATAGGGCACCAAGTCCCTAGGTTGAACACAGCAGGGGTCCCTGGGTGCAGCCCAGGAAACCATTTTTTTCTGTTAGGCCTCTAGGCCTGTGATGGAAGTTGCTGCTGTGTAGGTCTTTGAAATGCCCTAGAGACATTTTCCCCATTGTCTTTGTGATTAACATTCCACTTCCTGTTACTTATGCAAATTTCTGCAGCCAGCTTGAATTTCTCCCCAGAAAATGTTTTTCTTTTTTTCACCTGTTGCATAGTCAGGCTGCAATTTTTCCAAACTTTTATGCTCTGCTTCCTCTTGAACACTTTGCTGCCTAGAAATTTCTTCTGCCAGATATCCTAAATCATCTCTCTCAAGTTCAAAGTTTCACAGATCTTTAAGGCAGGAGCAAAATGCCTCCAGTCTCTTTGCATAGCAAGAGTGACCTTTATTCCAGTTCTGAACAAGTTCCTTATCTCCGTCTGAGACCACCTCAGCCTGGACTTAATTGTCCATATCACTACCAGCATTTTGGTGAAAGCTATTCAACAAGTCTCTAGGAAGTCCCAAATTTTCCCACATCTTCCTTTCTTCTGAACCCTCCAAGTCTCTAGGAGGTTCGAAACTTTCCCACATTTTCCTGTCTTCTTCTGAGCACCTAGTTCTAAAGTCACTTCCACATTTTCGGGTATGTTTACAGCAGCACTCCACTCTCTGTGGTAACAATTTACTGTATTAGGCCATTCTCATTCTGCTATAAAGAACTGTCCAATTTTAAAGAAAATTTTAATTTGTAATTAATTTTACAGGGAAGAGTTTTAATTGACTCATAGTTCCACATGGCTGGGGAGGCCTCAGGAAACTTACAATCATGGCAGAAGGGGAAGCAAATACGTCCTTCTAAACATGGCAGTAGAAAAGAGAATTGCCCCGAAAAAGGGGTAAAGCCCCTTATAAAACCATCAGATCTCATGAGAACTCACTTACTATCATGAAAACAGCATGGGAGTACCTGCCCCAGTGATTCAATTACCTCTCACCAGTTTCCTCCCATGACACTTGCGGATTATGGGAACTACAATTCAAGATGAGATTTGGGTGGGGACACATAGCCAGAGCATATCGGTATCTGTTTAGGAATTTGTCCATTTCTTATCATTTTTTTCTAATGTATCATCATACAGTTGCTGACAATAGCCATTAATGATCCTTTGAATTTCTGCAATATCATTCTGTTTCCTTTTGCATTTCTGATTTTTCAAATTTGGATTTTATCTGTTTTCTTAGGTAAACCTTTCCTTAGGTAAGGTTTTCTGGCTAAAGGTAACTTTAAAGAAAATCAACTTTATGTTTCTTTTGTATTGTCTTTTTCATTTCAGTTTTATTTATTTCTGCTCTGATCTTTATCATTTACTTTCTTCTACTAATTTTGGATTTGCTTTCCTCTTGCTTTCCTAGTTTGTTAATATGCATTTTAGATTTTTTTTTTAAGTTTTTCCTCTTTTTTGATGTAGGCACTAATAGCTCTAAACTTCCCTCTTAGTACAGGTTTTGCTGTATGCCATAGGTTTTGTTATGTTGTGTTTCAATTATTTTTTTCCAAAAAAAATTTTATATTTTCTTCTTGATTTCTTCATTGATTCACTGGTCATTCAGTAGCATATCATTTAATTTTCATGTATTTGCAAACTTTCCAAAATTCCTCTTGCTATTCACTTCTTTTTTGTTCTATTGTGGTCAGATAAGGTGCTTGATATTATTTCAATTGTTTGAATGTTCAAAGACTTGTTTTGTGACCTAATATATGATCTATCCTTGAGGATAATCTGTGTGCTGAGATACACAATGTGTATTCTGCAGCTGTTGGATGAAACATTCTGAAAATATCTATTAGATTCATTTGGTCTATAGTGCAGATTACGTCTGATGTCTCTTTGATGATATTCTGTCTGGATCTGCGTAATGCTAAAAGTAGAGTATTGAAGTCTCCAGCTATTATTGTATTAGGGCCTATCTCTCTCTTTAACTCTAATAATACTTGCTTTATATATCTGAATGCTCCAGTGTTGGGTGCATACATATTTAAAACTGTTAATATCCCCTTGGTGAAGTGACTCCTTTATCTTTATATCGTGAACTTCTTTGTCTCCTCTTACAGTTTTGGTCTTGAAATCTATTTTGTCTGACATAAGGATACCTACTCCTACTCTCTTTTAGTTTCTATTGGCATGGATTATCTTTTCTATCCCTTTATTTTCAGTTTATGGGTATCTTTATAGATGAAGTGTATCTCTGGTGAGCCGCAGATCAATGAGTCTTTTTTAAAATTCATTCAGCTACTCTGTCTTTTGATTGAGGAGTTTAGTCCATTTACAGTCAATGTTATTATTGTTAAGAAAGGACTTTTGCCATTTTGTAAATAACAAGTAATTTTCTTGTTGTTTTGTGGTCTTCTTTCTTTACTTCCTGCCTTCGTTTAGTGAAGGTGATTACCTCTCATGATATCATTTAGTTTCTCGCTTTTTATTTTTTGGTTTTTTGAGGTTACCATGAGGCTTGCAGATACTATCTTACTACCATTATTGTTAACCTAATAACAATGTAATACTCTTTGCATAAACAAACAAGGAAAAAGCTAATGAAAACTCTAAGTCTTAACTTCGTCCTCAGGGTGCTTTAACTTTTTATTCTATTTATTTCTTCTTGTATTGCCTATGTCTTGAAAAGTTGTTGTTGTTATTATTTCTTATTGTTTCATTATTTACTCTTTCTACTTAGAATAAGAGTAGTTTACACACCATAGTTACAGAGTTATAATATTTTTACCTGTGTACTTACTATTACCAGTGAGTTTCATACTTTCTAGTTATGACTCATTGCTCATTAACATCATTTTCTTTCTCGTTGTAGTACTCCCTTTAGCATTTCTTGTAGGACAGCTCTAGTGTTGATCAAATCTCCCAGCTTTTGTTTGTCTGGAAAAGCCTTTATTTTTCCTTCATGTTTGAAGGATGTTTTGCTGGATATACCCATTGTAGGGTGAAAGATTTTTTTCTTTCAGTACTTTAAATAGTCTATGCCACTCTCTCATGGCCTATAAGGGTTCCACTGAAAAGTCTGCTGGCAGATATATTGAAGATTTATTGTATGATATTTGTTCTTTTTCTCTTGCTGCTTTTAGGATCTTTTCTTTATCCTGGACCTTTGGAAGATTGATGATTAAATGCCTTGAGGTAGTCTTTTTTAGGTTAAACCTGCTTGGTGTTCTATTATTTTCTTGTACTTGGATATTGATCTCTTTAGAGTTGGGAAGTTCTCTGTTATTATCCCTTTGAATAAACTTTCTGCCCCTATTTTTTCTCTACCTCTTAAGTCCAGTAACCCTTAGAATTCGCTTTTGAGGCTATTTTCTAGGTCCTGTAGGTGTGCTTTATAGATTTTTATTATTTTTACTTTTGTCTCTGTTTACTGTGTATTTTGAAGTATCTTGTGTTCAAGCTCACTGATTCTTTCTCCTGCTTCATCAGTTCTGATAGTAAAGGACTCTGATGCATTCTTCAGTATGCCAATTCCATTTTTCAGCTCCATAATTTCAGCTTGATTCTTTGTAACTATTTCAATCTCTTTGTTAGATGTATATGATAGAATTCTGCATTCCTTATCTGTGTTATCTTGAATGTCTTGGAGTGTCCTCAACACAGCTATTTCAAATTCTTTTTCTGAAAGGTCACAGATCCCTATTTCTCCTGGATTGGTCTTTGGTACCTTATTTAGTTCATTTGGTAACGTTAACTCTTCCTGGATGGTGTTGATGCTAGTAGATTTTCTTCGGTGTCTGGACATTGAAGAGTTAGTTATTTATTATAGTCTTCGCTGTCTGTGCTTGTTTGTATCCATCCTTCTTAGAGAGGCTTTCCCTATGTTTGAAAGGGCTTATTTGTTATTATCTATGCTGTAACTGCTTTCAGGGACACTTTCATCTGAGTAATGCTGTGGTTCTCATTGACTTGTGGAGGTACCACCCTGATGGTCTTGGATATGATCCAGGAGAATTTTCTGGATTACCAGGCAGAGTCTATTGTTTTCTTCCAGTACTTTTAATTGTTCTTATTAAATGTATCTTATATCCTAGGTATGACTTATTATAGTTTTAAATATTAATAATATGTTTAATAATCTACCACATATGTTTATATTTTAGGTTAGTATCAAGCTTATTAAGCTGTAGTTTATTGAATTAGAAATACTGGTAGCTTTTAAACATATCTACACAATCACCTTGATTGTTTTGGAAGTTAGAGTCCTCTTACTAGTATCTTCTGTTTTCTGTGATAGAGTAGAAGGAAGCACATAAGAACTGTGGAGTTTAATTGTCCTTTTTTCTTATCTCTGTTTTCTAGTAACATTAAATCCTCTCTCTTTCCAACTCCTGCTTTACTTCTATTTTCTAAACACAATTGAAATAACCCTATTCTGTGATCATAATATCTTACCACAAACCTTCACTTATTTCATGTTTTACGATTTCTGTTTTTTTTGTTGTTGTTGTTGTTAGATGGTGAGGTGGCTAATTTGTTTGTTTTTACACTAATCCTAAAATGTTTCATGCTATGTTTTTTGTTTTCACAAAAATCAAGATTTTTTTTAGTTAAGTTATAGACAGCTAATATATCTATCTTTTATTTCATTATATTTTTAAGCAAAAAATACTACATCAATGTCCTAACTTATATTTCTCTCTATTCTGGTTCATAAATAAACAAGCATTTATTATTGACACATAGCAAAACATAAAAATAAACACACAGCAAAGTATTATTGAGTAAATAACCTCCAGAAACATTTTCCTCATTCTTATGTTTTTTCTTGGACTCTTCCACATTCATGTAGGAGTTGGGTTGCTTAAAGCAACCTACTAATCTTTATGAACCAAAACTATACTCAAGTCCATATTTTTTCTCCTTTCTTATTCCCAATGTGTTTTCCCTCACATTTATTCTCTCTTTATGGAGCTTATATCTCCTCTCTTCATTCATGCTTCTATTACTTAATATACTTATCTCCACAATCCCTGTCTCCCCTCCCTTCCTTACCCCATAACCCCTAACTAATCCATTTCACTCTCTTTAACAATACTTTTACAAGCAAACTATATATCTAACCTAAATTCCTACAGCTGTAGCTTCAGGCCATTCTGCTGTTTTACCATCACTTTGGCAAAAAAAAAAAAAAAAAAAAAAAAAGCTGTGTATTATTCTTCATAAATTATCTATTTATACAATGCTTACATGCTGGCTATTGTATGTATTCTGTCATATTTTCCCTTAATTATTCCTTACAAGATCTATTTCCTACCCTGAACTTTGCCAAAATCAATAGTAACCAACTTGACAAACATAATCAGGGTGCTTTTGTAATCCTTGACAATAGTCCTTAAAAATTGCCAGATGATGAAATTAAAATAAATGCTTAGAGTCATATGTTAACATGATAATTAGATCAATAACTTGGTCTAAAATGAAAATTCTTCTCCAGATATACCAAAGGTAACTTGAAATGGAAACTAACAGAATGGCCTAAATAAACATATTATTGCTAACTATTAGCTGCTTCCTTGGGAGGGTCCGTTTGTAGGTGTCCTGATGAAATGCTATCTTGATCTTATTTAATATTTTCATTAACAATCTGGAAAATAATAGCATCATTTAATTAAACTTTGAAGTGAATGGAAATTAAGAAAATGTGCAAAAAACTGCTGGAGAGAGAAATAATATAAAGAAACTAATAGGGGTTAACAAGCTGGCAGGAAATGAAATGATTGCAAATGAAAATAAGTGCTAGCTCATTTACATTAAAATTAGGTGACATTTAAAGAGTTAATATTTTCGTTAAACTTCAAGGAGGCAAAATTCTGTGGAAAGTACTAGAATAAAGGAGACAAAATACATGTTCTGTATTGAAGGACATCACAGTCTAGTGACCAGCAAACTATAGGGTCCTTAAAATTAAAATTTCAGTGGAATATTGTAAGATCCCTAGAAATGACTCAGAGCTCACTATCCCACTTCAGATTTATGGTATGATATGATATGCTATGATATGATATGGCATGATATGATATGATATGATATGATATGATATATAAACCAAGACCTACATTTTTCACTAAAGACTGACCACAATAATTATGCCATTTCAACATTAAGCCGTGCTTGCTCTATTATGATCATGAGTTGGAATACAAATCATAAAGGATAAATATTAATAGATATTCCCTGACTCAATGACTTACAATTTTAATATGCCAAGAAAGTGTAAGTGCTACAAATCTGGCAATAAACAATCAGTGCATCTGTTATCTACATTGCATAGGTAGACAGAATATCTTTGGATGATTTCCCTGGCATATTTTGATGAAAATTAAAGGGAAGATCTTTTTTGAATCAAAAAATACAAAAATAAATTTGATGAGGAGGCCAATATTATACTAAAATATTAACTAAAGAGGTCTATTTAAAATATCTATCTTTATGAGAACAGCCTTCTTGCTGTCATTTTGGCTTTCTATCAAGTAAATATTATTCATTAAGTGATAAAGTAAATAAACATTTAACTTAACATTTCAAAGTTAATTGATTTTGAATACTGAAACCTGTTGCTCCCACAATCTTTGTCATTCTCAGAGGAAGACTATGGGAGAATCTGGTGTATTTCTAATCTACTAGTTGCTCAAGCCAGAATATTAGGTGTTTTCTTAACTATTCCCTTTCCCCATAACTCCTGTCACATCCATCAGCAAACTTTTGATTTTACTTTCAAAATTAAAAATAAAAAATCCAACCAGTTATTGACACCATCATCAATGCTACCATATTAGCTGAAGGTATCTATCCATCTTATCTCATCTTATCCCTTTTGGATAAAACTGTTACTCCTTTTCTAACCTTGCCTTTTCACAATCTACTCCCCACTTCACTAATATTCTTAAAACACTCTGATCATACCACTGTTCTACACAAAATTTTTCTATGTCTTCTTGTCTCAGAGCAAAATCTAGCATTCTTACTATCATACACAGAGCTCTATATTATCTGCATCCCCAACTTTCCCAACCTCTGTGACTTCATCAAGCATTTTTTTTTTGCTTATTCATTCACCAGGCTCCAGCCACAGTTTTCCTTTCTCATCCTTCAATTCACACGGCATATTGTTGCCTCAGGGCCTTTGCAATTGTCCCCACTCCCCGTAATGATCTTCCTTCAGATATTTCTGTGACTGACCATATATACTTTTAGGTCAGTGCTGAAATGTAGCCTTATCAGAAATGACTTTCCTCAATATTCTATGTAGAATGATAAACCATATCCTTATTTCTGTTAACCTGATTCATGCTTTTTTGTATCACTTGTCATGTTATAAATACACTTCTTCAGTTTTTAAACATCTAGTCATCTCACAATACAGTAAGTTCAATGAGGGTATAGAAAATTGTAAACCTTTGTTTGTTCATCATTGTTTCCCTAGTGACTAGAACCTCAATTTTTAGGTTTCCAAAATATTTGATAAGTAGTTCAACATTAAAATATGTGACAGCTGCAGGGAGTGGTTAACCGAGAGCCTCCAGATGCAACCTTTGGAATTCACTGCAGTGTTTACATTAACGGCAAGTTCCTGGTCACCTGGTCAATGACTAGGAGCAGCAATGACTGCCCCTAGTCAGTGATTGAGCATAGCAAGGTTAATGAAGCATGACCAATATATGACCTTATTAATGGACAACATGAACCTGTGAAATATAGTCTATGGCTTTTCTTACCTATTTTCATCTCCCTCTCCTTTCATTGGTGTCAGACATGCTTCATGGTCTATGTCTCTCCCTCTCTATCCTGCTTCCTTGCAGATTATTCTTTCATAGGCATTTACCTCAATACATTTCTTGCACTTCTGTATCTATCTAGGTGTCTGCTTCTGGGAGGACCTGAACTGACAGAGATTACCATTTTGAGTTTACTGTTTATTTTTTAGGTATTATAATTATGCTTAATAATTTGTTTTGAAAAAGAACTCTAGTTATATAAAAGAGAATTTTTTTTTTTTTGAAACGGAGTCTCGCTGTGTCGCCCAGGCTGGAGTGCAGTGGTGCGATCTCAGCTCACTGCAAGCTCCGCCTCCCAGGTTCACGCCATTCTCCTACCTCAGCCTCCGGAGTAGCTGGGACTACAGGCACCCGCCACCACGCCCGACTAATTTTTTGCATTTTTAGTAGAGACAGAGTTTCACAATGTTAGCCAGGATGGTCTCGATCTCCTGACCTCGTGATCTGCCCGCCTCAGCCTCCCAAAGTGCTGAGATTACAGGTGTGAGCCACCGAGCCCGGCCCTAAAAGAGAAAATTTAAATTGTATATAGTGTGTGTGTGTGTGTGTTTGTGTTCTCTCCACTAGTGACTGAGGCTTCTCTTAGTATAGTGGTTGCCAGGATTAGTGGCTGAAGAGAGAAAGATCCAGGTACTAAGTTCAAGTAAGCACTGAGAGTCAAAACAAGAAGAGCTGAATTAGTCATCAGCCTGCATGGCTAAAAACAAGCAAGTAGCAGAAATAAAACTAAGAATTTTAAATTGAGTGAAATTCAGAAATAGAAATGGAAGCACAAGGCAAGACTGGGATAAAGTGAGATGCCTTGATCATGTTTTACAAAATAAATCACAAGACCTAATGCTGATTTTGTTGAGTTCTAGAGGATGCTCTGGGTGAATGCTTACTGCACATTCACATTACAGCATACTTCATTCAACATGGAAGTAGATGATAAAATTTGAAATACGTTTTTTTAAATTACATAGTATTTATTTTAATAATCTAGGTCTTTATTGTTTCAGTCTCTGTTTTGGTATGCCAGAGATTAAGAGCAATGTTCACAAAATGGAATACTGAGATTCTCAACGACTGTTGAGAAATTTTCAAAAAAGACACAGAGACTTAGAAGACATGGTTCCAAGCAGCTATATTGATGGTACTGAATGAAGTACTTAACTGCAGAGAACCACATTCATAAAATTTTCTGTTCCTTTTTTGGACATTTTCTTCATTTAAGATTTTATTCTGAGTACACTAACTCTGTTAATTGAATTATAGTATTAATTCATGCAGATAACAGCAAGTTGATTCACAGATTAGTTTGAGACCTGCAATACAGTAGTAATAAGGGCAATGCCATCTTAAAATGAAAGGAGTATCTAGGTTGTAATGCCAAGATAATCAACCTATAATATAAGCAAAATGGGAAGAATTTACTTTTCAGGGTGAAAAGGACATGAAAGTTTTTTGAGCCTAATAACTACTTTTAAACTGATTAATTAATTTGAAACAATTCTGGGCACATGTTTTGAGTTGGGTACTGATAATCTAGGGATGTTGAACAAAACAGATAAGCCCTTGCCCTTGTTGATATTCGGTATGCATTTCAAAATGGTTCTAGGAAGGGTAGTGGGGAGGGATCAATAAAGGGGTTGGTTAATGGGCACGAAAATATAGATAGCAAGAATAAGATCTAGTATTCAGTAGTACAATGGGGTGACTATAGTTAGCAATTTGCTGTATATTTTAAAATACTGGAAGAGTAGATCTAGAATGTTCCCAAGACAAAGAAATGATAAATGTTTGAGGTGATGGGTGCCAAAATTACCCAGATTTGATTATTATACCTTATGCGTGTATCAAAATATCACATACCTTACATAAATATAGTTATTATGTATCTATAAGATGTAAAAATAAAAAAGTGTATTCATTTATTCATGATTTTAGTAATTAACCAATTGAATATGGGAGTATAATTCAAGAACTTGTTTCTTTTTTTTTTTTTCAAATGCATTTTATTTGTAGAGGAAAACATTCTATATAAACACCAGTTAGAAATATTGTAGAAGATAAAAAACACATTCTATTAATTTGGAGTATTAAAACAAGGAGGCATCCTACATGCAAAATGTTATCAGTGAGATATATTTTGCAGAATCAGCCTATATTCCTTCAGAGAACTGGAGCAAAGAGGTTAGTGTTAAACATATTAGAAGCATCCTATGGTGCAGACCTTCACATTTTCTTGGTGTGACTGATTAAAAAGATGTTTAATGCAATGGCATTTAAACCTGTCAGTGGGCCAAAAATAGTTGACTGGAAGGTAGGGAACATGAAGGATAAAATTCAATACAAAAGAGATTTGACGTTAATATTGTTTATATATTATCACTTCAGTTCACAGTTGTAAGTGTCTGATAGAGCAGCAAAACATTCAAGGTGTTTAAATATCTGCCCACAAAGATCTGAAAGATGTGTATTTCCTTGAATGCAATAGACTGGATAAGGGTAGCATGGAGAATAGAATCAGTTATTTGCTGAGTTACACCTTAAAGGTCTTGCTATGAAGAACAGAGTATTGATGATCCAGCAAATGAAATGAAGTTTTGGTGCAAAATACAGATATCAATGCACACATAGTGGAGAAAGTTGAGGTAAACAGAACAGGACAAACAGAAAATGTGGCAGTGGCAAGAGATTATCTAGCTTCATTTGATGGAGCTATCAATTCAGCATTTGTAAAAACCCAAGAAGGAAAAAAAAAAAAAGGTCACATTATAGATTGCATAATTAAATGGGATGATCCGGTCACATGGTTGTTAGGAGACCTGGGTTACACAGGAAGTGAGCACTGATTAATGACTTGATTCATTTTCGAAGGCTTTTGTCTAGTAAGAATATTAAAAGATTTTAGATTAATTTTGCCTTTCTTAAGATATGCTCTCAGGTAAGATGATTAGTTTTTTAGAAATGGCTGAATGTCAAGTCATGAAGAAATCTGATGAGACATGTAAATTCACGCTTAGTTGTGCGGTTATAAATTTGGAGCCTTCTAATGAGCATCCCTATTAAGCCTTTACTGTTCTCTTATTTGGCAATGTAAACTATTTTAATATTAGTTACACATATCTCTCAGGACTGCGAATTACTCATCTTTAACAAAACTTTCTATAAAGATTTACCTTTTAGAGATGGAACTGTTTAATGTTTTCAGCATTAATGCAGCATGCAACCTTACTCAGGTAATCAACAAAATATTGGGAAAAATATCAATTGTATATGATATGTATTTGTTTTGTTTTTTAAAACTGCATTTAGAAATATAAATATTATATTACATTAGATCAATGAAATAATGCAGTAAAGAACATATTTTTGTGGGGAAGCATATTTGTTTTCTCTTCTATTAATTGAACATCATCAGTTTGTCCTTTTTTAAAAAAAAATCGCATAGGATTATTATTGTCATCGAATGGGGTTACTGATATCACTTTAGGATGAGTTGACATTTTGCAAATATAAGTTTTCCCATCTTTAAAAAGGATATATCACTACAT
>NW_016815165.1:0-1042 GCF_001698545.2 Rhinopithecus bieti
TATAAAGATAAAGAAAGGTGGAAAGTAAAAAAAATAGAAAAGATATGAGACAGATCTAATCAAATGAAAGGGGATATTTATATCAGATAAACTATATATTAAGGCAAAAGAATTACTACTGATATAGTCACTAACTTATGAAAAAAGATTAACTTCCTCAGAAAGATCAAACAATTTTAAATGTATATCTACCTAATAAGGCCAAAATAACCCAAACAGACTACAAGGTGAAATTGGCAAATTAACCTAATAAAGAAGAAGATTTTTAAAATCATTCTCTCAAGTATTTTTAAAAATCATTAAAGAACTAGGACAGTTAATAAACACATTCACACCATTTGATATACTCATATAGAAATTTACACTCCAGATCAGGAAAACATGTTCTCTACAATAACACATGGATAATAGGTCATCAAACAAAGTCTCAACAAATTCCAAAGAAATGGAATAAAAAGACCATTTTGGAAAAATCACAATGCAATTGTTAGCAATTAATAAAGTGTAAAACCCCCATATATTTAGAAGTTAATGAACAGACTTGTTAATAATTTATGACTTGAAGGAATCATATGGAAATTTAAAAATATCTAGAACTGAAAGATGAAAATTTTTTTTATCACACTGTGGGATGCAACTAAAGCTGTATTTATTTTAACATTTCTGTGAAAACAAGAAAGTCTGAAATGTAAAACACCAAGCTTCAAACCTAAGGAATTACAAAAAGGACACTAAAATAAGTCTGAAGAAAGTAGACTAAAGAAAATAATATAAATATCAATGAAATGGAAAATACAAAAACCATAGGCTCAACAAAGCCAAAGGCTGCTACTTGAAAAGATTAATAAAATAAACTTCCAACAAACTTCATTAAATGATGAAGTTTGAATTTCTTCTTTTTTAACAAAGAAGAAATCCCAAACACCATTAGAGACGCAAATAGGGAGACAGATGCAGATACAACCAGAGTTGAAGAGAAAGTTACAGAGAAGTTCAACCTACTTTAAGCCATCATACTTGAAAACAATCTTAGACAAATGAG
>NW_016815166.1:0-1468 GCF_001698545.2 Rhinopithecus bieti
TAGAGTGCATGGCCACAATCTCGGCTAACTGCAACCTCTGCCTCCTGGGTTCAAGGGATTCTCCTGCCTCAGTCTCCCGAGTAGCAGGGATTACAGAGGTGCACCACGATGCCTGGCTAAATTTTGTATTTTTAGTAGAGGCGGGGTTTCGCCATGTTGGCCAGACTGGTCTCAAATTCCTGACGTCAAGTGATCTGCCTGCCTAGGCCTCCCAAAGTGCTGGGATTACATGTGTGAGCCATGGCGCCTGGCCTGACAAATATTTCTTAAACAGGTCACAAAAACCACTAACTATAAAGGAAACAATAAATTCAAGGACATAAAAATTAAGAATTTTTTGAGGGGGGACAGTGTTTTGCTTTTGTCCCCCAGGCTGGAGTGCAATGGTGCAATCTCGGCTCCCTGCAACCTCCGCCTCCCGGGTTCAAGCAATTCTCCTGCCTCAGCCTCCCGAGTAGCTGGGATTACAGACATGAGCCACCATGCCTGGCTAATTTTGTATTTTTAGTAGAAACGGGGTTTGTCCATGTTGGTCAGGCTGGTCTCGAACTCCCAACCTCAGGTGATCTGCCTGCCTCGACCTCCCAAAGTGCTGGGATTACAGGCATGAACCACCATGCCGGCCTTTTTTTTTCTTTTTTTCTTTTTTTTTTTTTTTTTTAAGAGAAGCGTTCTCCTCCTGTTGCCCAGGCTGATCTAGAGCTCCTGGGCTCAAGCAATCTGCCTGCCTCAGCCTCTCAAAGTACTAGGATTACGGCGTGAGGCACCGTGTCTGGCCCTGAAAATTAAAAACTTATGCCCACCAGAAGATGCCATTGAATAAAGAGGTAAGCCAGAGAGTGGAAGATATTTGCCATATGTACATCTGAGAAAGGACTTATATCCAGAATACCTACCCATTTTTCTATTGAGTTGTTTGCCTTTGTCTAATTGATTTGTTATTTATTTATTTATTTATTTTATTTTTATTTTTTTAGAAGGAGTCTCACTCTGTTGCCCAGGCTGAAGTGCAGTGGTGCAATCTTGGTTCAATGCAACCTCTGCCTCCCATGTTCAAACAATTCTCCCGCCTCAGCCTCCCGAGTAGCTGGGATTACAGGCGCATGCCACCATGCCAAGCTGATTTTTATATTTTTAGTAGAGATGGGTTTTCACCATGTTGGCCAGGCTGGTCTTGAACTCCTGACCTCAAGTGATCCACCCACCTTGGCCTCCCAAAGCGCTGGGATTACAGACATAAGCCACAGCACCCAGCCAATTTGTTAATGTATTTAAAGTCAAGAATTGGCACTATAGGCCAGGCGTGGGTGACAAGAGCAAAACTCTGCCTCAAAAAAAAAAAAAAGAATTGGCATTATAAGTATGTTCCTTGGAACTATGGATGTAAATGCAAGGAGAAATAATTTTAGCACTCACCTTGGGTGGGACTGGGAAAGGGAGTTCTTTTCTTCCCTCCCCTCCCCATCCC
>NW_016815167.1:0-10984 GCF_001698545.2 Rhinopithecus bieti
GGCCAGATGGGGCAGCCCCTTGTCTCCCTGGAACCTGTACCCTCAGAGGCCCAGGATCCCTGGGGGAGGTTCCAGGGCTGGGGAGATGGCCCCTGAGGCAGGGCAGGGACAGACGGGCTGATTCTGTCTAGGATGGGGGGCACACAAAGACTTCCTGAGGGGCACTTCAAGGCCACAGCATTCTATGTGGGACAGGGACATTAGTCAGAGGCGCCCTATGGAGACCCCAGGTCCAGCGCCTGGTACTGTGTCTGAGAAGACAGTTGTTCCCTTGCAGGCCGCCAAGGCACCTCACAGTCCTGACCTGAGTCATTGTGGGGTCCTGGGGAGGAGGGTCCTTTGGGAGGACACTAAGCCTGGACTTTGGGGGGTCCCAGAGCCCCGGATGCTTGGGGCCTCAAGGCCCAACTTTCAGCCAAACAAAAGCTGGGGCACAGGCGGGGATCCCCTCCGGGGAGGATGCAGAAGCCAAGCCAGGCTTGACCGAAGCTCCTTACCTGATCTGGTGTCTTCCTGTGCAATGGCACGAGAGTCTCATGACACAGCTGGTCTCTGTGGAACCCCTGAGACACCCGGGGAATGTTCCCAATGACCACTGCTGCGCCACTGCGACCATGTCGCGGATGCNATTCTGTCTAGGATGGGGGGCACACAAAGACTTCCTGAGGGGCACTTCAAGGCCACAGCATTCTATGTGGGACAGGGACATCAGTCAGAGGCGCCCTATGGAGACCCCCAGGTCCAGCGCCTGGTACTGTGTCTGAGAAGACAGTTGTTCCCTTGCAGGCCGCCAAGGCACCTCACAGTCCTGACCTGAGTCATTGTGGGGTCCTGGGGGAGGAGGGTCCTTTGGGAGGACACTAAGCCTGGACTTTGGGGGGTCCCAGAGCCCCCGGATGCTTGGGGCCTCAAGGCCCAACTTTCAGCCAAACAAAAGCTGGGGGCACAGGCGGGGGATCCCCCTCCGGGGAGGATGCAGAAGCCAAGCCAGGCTTGACCGAAGCTCCTTACCTGATCTGGTGTCTTCCTGTGCAATGGCACGAGAGTCTCATGACACAGCTGGTCTCTGTGGAACCCCCTGAGACACCCGGGGAATGTTCCCAATGACCACTGCTGCGCCACTGCCCGACCATGTCGCGGATGCCCCTGCCAGGACTCAGGCAAAACCCAGCTGGCCCTGGCGCAGCCACCCAACAGCCCTGTAGGGCCCAGTGCTGGACCAGGGCCTTGTCTCCAGCCTCTCCCTCATGGGACTTCGGTGCCTTTGGGGACCCTTGAGGGCCTTGCTGCACCTTCCCACCCACTCATCTCTGAACTCAGTCCTAGTGTGAACGCTCACCCCGGGCTGAGCCAGCCCCTCCAGCCACGTTCTGCAACTTGAGGAAGGAACTGCCTTTTGCAGCTGGGATCTTCCCAGGCTTCAGCAGCAACCTTCAATTATAATGCCGAGCAGCTGGCGAATAACACAGCATGCAGCACCCAAGAGCCCGGGTGAGACCTGAGTGGGGCTGGGCTATGAGATCTCTGACTTCTGGGCCCTTCTCACAATAGACCCTCCAGGCCACTCTCCCCCACAGCCCTGGTTGCTGCACTGGGTGCAGGAGTCCACAGCCAGGTCAGCTGCTGCCAGGGTAGAAGGTCGGGACTGCAGACCCTGCCCAAGCCTGGGGTCAGCCTTCCTGGCAGCAGCACCATTTGCTGCTCGGGATCAGCCAGACCAGCTCCCTGCAGATGGGAGGGCTGTGAGGTGAGCACCAGCGAGCCCCTGGAAGTGCCAGAAAATGCCAGTGTGGGCACCAGGGGGCTTCCTTGGGCTGGCACGTCAGGGGAAGCCCACTGGGGCTGCTCAGTGCCCACAATGGGAACTCAAGTCCCAGGAGCTGGGGTCTCACCACACGGTACTGCCCCAGGAGCTGCACCCCAGTGAGGGTCACTGGCTGGCTGAGGTGGGGGATCACTGAGGTCAGGAGTTTGAGACCAGCCTGGCTAACATAGTGAAACCCTGTCTCTACTAAAAATACAAACATTAGCTGGGTGAGGTGGCAGGTGCCTGTAATCCCAGCTACTCAGGAGACTGAGGCAGGAGAATTGCATGAACCTGGGCAGAGGAGGGTGCAGTGAGCCGAGATCGCACCACTGCACTCCAGCGTGGGCAAGAGAGTGAGACTCCATCTCGAAAAAAAAAACTGGGATGATCATCATATGCCAAAATGTTCACAGTGATCATTCTTTGCTGATGGAATTGTGGTGGCTTTATGTCTTCACATGAGTTTGTATTTTCCACATTTTATACAATGACTGAGTTTAATAATTGGAAAAACATGTAGAGGCTGGGTGCGGTGGCTCACACCTGTAATCCCAACACTTTGGGAGGCCAACGTGGGTGGATCATGAGGTCAGGAGTTCGAGAACAGCCTGGCTAACATGGTGAAACCCCGTCTCTACCAAAAATACAAAAATTAGCCAGACGTGGTGGCGGGTGCCTGTAGTCCCAGCTACTTGGGAGACTGACGCAGGAGAGTTGCTTGAACCCAGGAGGTGGAGGCTGCAGTGAGCTGAGATCACACCGCTGCACTCCAGCCTGGGGAAACAGAGCGATACTCGATCTCAAAAAAAAAAAAAAAAAGAAAAGAAAAGAAAATGAAAGGAAAAAAGAAAAAAATGTAAGGACTCCAGATAATTCATAGATCAGCTTCATTTTGCCAAAAGTGAGCTGGCATTAATGTGCTATAAAGTACAAAGCAGGCAGGGCACGGTGGCTCATACCTGTGATCCCAGCACTTCGGGAGGCCAAGATGGGTGGATCACCTGAGGTCAGGAGTTTGAGACCAGCCTAGCCAACATGGTGAAACCCCACCTCTACTAAAAATAGAAAAATTAGCCAGGTGTGGTGGCGGGCACCCGTAGTCCCAGCTACCCAGGGGGCTGAGCGGGGAGAATCACTTGAATCCTGGAGGCAGAGGTTGCAGTGAGTCAAGACTGTAACACTGCACTCCAGCCTGGGCAACAGAGTGAGACTGTGTTTTTTTAAAAATTATATATAGATACAGGTATAGATATAGATATATTCACTTTATGCAGCCTCATTACAGCAAACTAATCTAAAAAAAAACAGTCATATATCAGAAAGCAGTAACTTTTTATCTCAATTAAGAATGGCAGGGTGGAACTCTTGGCCCTGCCTCTGATAACTGGGCAGTTGTGTGGATGGCTCAGCCAGAGGCTACTCCATTTCTCTGTCTCACTCTGCCCCATCCCTATCTCTATCTCTCTCTGAGTCACTCTCTCTCTCTGAGTCCCTCTCTGCCTGTGCACTTGTGTGCATATGGGTCTCTCACCCATGCTCACCTGCTCAAGCTCCTCATCTTCAAGTGCTCCATCACAAAGGTGGCCCCACCTCTCGGCAAATCAATGACCTTCATGGACCTCAGTGCCTGCACCAGGCCCGTGCCCCGGAGGGCCTCCAGGTTTGCCACCTCCCCGTCAAACATCTACTGGGCCTGCATCCAGAACACAGCCATGAGCCTTGCCAGCCTTATTGACTCAGCCAGGGCCTCTGCCCACCGGCCCCTTGACGGAAGCCACCATGTGGAAATCACAAGGACCTTCGGTCACTGATAGCTGGCTGGGAGCTGGCATCCACCTGCAGAGGGCAGGGTGCAAGAGATATGCCCTATACTGGGTGTGAACTCATCATAAAATTCACCCACTGAAAAGGTATACAATTTGATGCTTTATTAAGTTGATACTGTGTGCAAGTTCTGTCTTGCTCATGGGCAGTTAATCCCCACTCCCATCTCCAGCCCTAAGCAATGCTGCTATGATATTCCATCTCCATAAATTTCCTGCTTCTTTAATAGAAATGGGATATATATATACACACACACACAAATATATATTTGGAATCTGATTTCCTTCATTTAGCATACTATGTTTGAAGTTAATTGATGCTTTAGCACGTGTTGGTCATTCCTTCATAGTCTGCTGTGTTCATTCATACAGATAGTGTTTATTCATTTATCAGTTAATGGACAGTTAATTATTTTTTTTCTATGATGAGTAATGTAGCTTTGAGCATTCATATACAGTCATGTAATGCATAATAACATTTTGGTCATTATTATTATTATTATTATTTTGAGACCCAGGCTGGAGTGCAATGGCACAATCTCAGCTCACCAGAACCTCTGCCTCCCAGGTTTAAGCAGTTCTCGTGCCTCAACCTCACGAGTAGCTGGGACGACCGGCACATGCCACCACGCCCAGATAATTTTTGTATTTTCAGTACAGACAGGGTTTTGCTGTGTTGGCCAGGCTAGTCTCAAACTCCTAGTTTCAGGTGAGTCACCCACCTCTGCCTCCCAAAGTGCTGGAATGATAGCTGTGAACCACCATGCCCAACCAAATTTTTTTTAAGAAATAATAGAACTATTTTCTAAATTTCCTTTGCCAACTTATATTCCTACCATGATGCATAGCACTAATGCTGTACAATGTATGGGAGGCCCCAACATGTAAGAAATGATGAAAGTAACACGTAAAGATTACCATAAAACAAGATTATCATTGTTGCTATCATCTTTATCAAATTCTCAAAACAATCTAAGAGTATATTTTTTATATAAATGTGCTTGGCAACATAGCAGAAAAAAAGCATTATCAGTTACATACCTTTATCAGTAACAGAGACAGAAATTTGAAGGGGGAAAAACACTTGTACTCCCAACACAAGGTCAGAATTAACAGAAAAATTCTGCTGGTCACGTTGGACAATTTAACTGCCTGGGGCAGGGTTCTGCAGACAGACGAGCATCTATGGAGCACCTGAAGTAGGGAAATCAACAACACTTGGGTTTCAAAAGTTATCTGGGTTTAGAGCGTGAAACTTGGTTGGAGGACACACACCTTGCGTGAGCGAGGTGTCTCGGTGTGTGTGGACGTGTTGGAGGTACAGCATAATGGTGGCTTCCTCCAGAAAGGGACATTTGGGGTGGATTCATTCCATCTGGACAACACAGCTTGATGTGGCATGGACATGAATGGAGGTGAAATGGATAGTAGCTGAGAGGATCAGTCCTGACAAGGGCCAAGGTGAAAAACCTGGGAACCCCTTCAGGTGCAGAGTCTTCAGTTGAAAAAGGAAATACTGGACTTCACAGGAAATACTGAGATGGATCAGCAATGCATAGGAGACAGAGTTCTTGGCCCTGAGGAGTGAGTAGTGTGGATTCTCAAGTTTTCTCTTCTCTCCATTAATTTCTCTTCCAATGGAGACTACTTTGATCGTAAGCTTCCGAGATACCTTGAGCGATCAGATGAGCCTCGGCCCACTCTTGAAGGTAAAGGAAGGCTGCTAGCAAGACTGGCTTCTGGGCTTGGCTGTGTGTGTTTTCTATTGTGGAAAAATATACCTAACACAATATTTATCATTTGAACCTTTTAACCAAAGTGTGCACGCAGTGGCATTCAATAGATTCACTTACTTACACTTAAGGCACAATGACAAGGCAGCAAAGGGCCGTTGGGTGATTAGTTCGCCACACTTGTTGCAACTGTTTGTTCTGCAGAGTTAAAACATACCAGCATTCAACCCATATGTCCTCTCTTGAAATAAACTGTCCCCGTTGCAGGGGACCTAAGTCTCCATTTACAGAACTCATTGACTATTTGCCTCTTGCAGGAGAAGTCCCAGAATGTCAGACTTCTCATGGGAACATAAGAAATATGAGCCCCAGGGCTCCTTGAGTCTCTCCCCAGCCAGAGTCCACATCTTTTCCCCCATGTTTTGTGGGTGAAAAGGCCCTTTAGAACCCTAAATTCACCTGGTTTATACTTGTTGCTGGACTCCGTCATTCTAGTCAGAATCTGGGAGGATGTCACCATATGTAGAGGAGGCCAAGAAGGTGTCACCTCTAACATTCTGTAGATATGGTCTGTTTATTCTGTCTACTGTGAGCGTCTGACTTTGAGTAGAATTGAGGTCCAAGGATTGTCGTCAGCTTTGTTTAATAAATTATGCCAAGCCACAGGAAGAACGATGCACAAATGAGGTGTGTGTTGAATGAATGAACACCAACCAGAGCCTCTCCAGATGTCTGAGTGGGCGTGTGGCTTATATTTCAGCACCAAGGGACTCCTCTTCTGTCTGTATCAAGGAGAAATAGAAGCCAGAAGGAATCTCAGACCTCCTTTAAAAATGTGGCCACAGATTTGCTTTCTATGCACTTTTCCAAATGGGCCATTGAGGCAGAATGCTGTGAGCTGCTTCAGTGAGGGGGAAGAGAAAAGTCATTAACATGAATCATAGCAACCCAAACAGAGCTGTTGGTTCAGGGTCCAAGGTATGATTCCTGCCTCATCACAGTTACAGGATTTGAGGGCTGGAAAAGGCCCAGAGATCCTAGACCTCCTCCGTCATCACAGACATGAAGCTGTAGAGGCCTGGGGTGAGGAGCGTTGAGGACAGAAGAGAATCTAAGGTCAGGTTGTTTCCTGCAAAGAGCACTGGGTCCTCCAGGTCGCACCTCCATGATCACTCTCCCCTTTCCTTTCCCAGCGCCACCCCATTTCTGCAAATGGATGCTCGCAAAATGAGTTTTCACAGTGAAGTCTCTGACCATGAAAGCAACAATCTGTGTCATTTCTCTTTCATGTCTTTTTCCTCCTCTTTCTTCCTCATTTTCTAACTTCTCTCTTTCTTATTCATGATATCTTTGCAGCTCTCCCCTATTCCCTCTTTCCCTCTTTTGGGATCCTTGTCCTGAACTGCAGAGGTGAAGTGATGAGGTCCTGAGATAGGACCGCAGAGATGAGGGAGAATTGAGTTCGGAAGCTGGGCTTTACATTGCCAGGAGCATCAGGGCCCAAGGTGCCACCTCAATTCTAACCCTACCCTTTCTTTCCCCAAGGCCACCCCGTTATTATCACAGCTCTTATACCTGCCAAGGTGTATGATATAGAAGATGAAGTTACAGATACAGAGAACAGCAATCTGCATGTCATTTTCTTTCCTACTAGTGTCTCTTTGATGTTCCCTTTCCTCTGCATACATTCCTCTTGGTGGCTGTGCCCCATTCCCTCTTTCCTCTTTTAGGATCATCATCATGAAGGGCCTGGTCTCACCCAGGCAGCTGAGGTCCTTGGGTCTTCACTGTCTGTCTATGAAATCTCTCCCAGCCCTCAGCCCACTGTCTTGGCCCTGCCCTGGTTTCTGACCCCAAGCTGCAGCATTGAATCCTGCTGAGCAGCCCTGAGTGTTCCGGGCAGGGAGCTGGGCTGGAGGCATGAAGAGCTGGGCTCACCATGGTGGAGGGACCCCTGTGAAATCTGGGTCTCTTCTGGGAACCCCCATCACAGGGCTTTTCCTGCACTGGGGGGCTGTGGACAGGGACAATTCTTCTCTTTCTTTTAGAAGTCAAGAAATTCTCTTATTCTCCATCCGGGTCAAGACATGAAAGACATAATAGATGGAGAAGAGAGAGATGAAATGGGAGTGTGGAGCGGGCAGCATGATGAAGGGAAGCAAGCAAGTGCGTGTGGCCCTGTTCCTTCCCTCACTTTCTTAAGGACACATCAGAAAAACCAACACATCCCAGGAGAACACTGAGCGGCAGCTTGTGGGTGGCCACACAGGTGCCTTGAGCACCCACACAAGCCAGTGAAGGTGCCCTGAGACTGTCCTCCCACCACACAGTGATTTCCCTTTTAAGTTAAAAAGTACAGGCAAGTTTGGTTGGGTGATTAGAAAGAAAAAATGATCATTAGGGAAAACAACAAAGAGCTCCAGGACGCTGTCCATGGGA
The DNA here is from genome assembly GCF_001698545.2 of Rhinopithecus bieti. NCBI lineage: Eukaryota > Metazoa > Chordata > Mammalia > Primates > Cercopithecidae > Rhinopithecus > Rhinopithecus bieti. Next base: position 7,803 of record NW_016815167.1, read on the forward strand.
TGTGCCGGTTCCTGACGGTATCCTGCTGAGGATCCTGGTGGAGGGACAGGGTCACCTCTCCCATTCCTGTGTCATCAGACCTCCTGTTCTCTCAGGGCCCAGGTGCAGGGGACTCTGCCTGTTCATCCTGGAGCCCTGGAGCCCTCCCCATTCCTCTGTTTCAGTATCCAGGGCTATTCAGTATCTCTGGAGGGCTGCCCATGTGAAGTTCTAGTTTATTTTGCTCCTTGCAGGACATTTACAGGCACTCTCTGTGGTCACACACCACCCTCAGCAGAGGTCCTGAGAGCAGCAACCAGGCTCAGTGTCCTGTGGATCTGACCCAGGGACATCAGCCTCAGGTCACTTTAAGGCCCTGAGGAACCTTCTGGGTCCTACACACCCAGCCAAGCAAAGCCCTCCTCCCTCCCTCTCTGGCCTCTCCAGTGACATGTGTCTGTGTTGCAGATCCCTGTCCCAACACCCAGGAAGGCCGTGACGTGCAGATGTCACCTAGGCCCAGAGAAGATCTGGAATGTGACTTGTTCTGGGGAGACTGAGTCAGACAAGAGCCTGCTTCACCTCATTGAGGGGCATTTAGTTTTTGAATACTATCGATTTGGGATTAGGTTTAGAATTATATTCTACATTTAATGTTGAACATTTTTATGGTAAACAAAATCTATTGCTAGTTTTCAATAGATTCTATAAAATAAAAGATAAATATATAAATCTAAACAGCTGGCTAAACAAAGGCAGGCCTTGGTGAGCTGTTCTGGGCACTGCACTTTGTGAAGTGCTCCTGTTTCTCTCTGGGGAAGCCCAATGCTCCCAGAGTTTCTCTCAGCTCCTGACCTGCCCTCAGACTCCCCTACAGAATCCCACAGCTCCTCTTTTGGCTTCTTCCAGCTCTCTGCTCTGCCACCTGCTTCTGAGGGTGCTGCCCCACTCATTCTGTGCTAATGACGTGTAGTCTTGTGCTCAGAACATACATGGAGTAACTGGTTTAGTTGCTCAGTGTGATTCCCATCTCCAGCCACGGCAGGCCGCCAGGGTGCTGGTGACGTTGTGTGTTTAAACATGTTTATAAGGAACTGTAAGACTGTACACTTACTATCTGAGCACTGCACCATCCTTAAAACAAAGCGTATCAACAGAAAAAAATGGCCACAACGGCAACTTCAGAGGCCAGCACAGCTTGTTTCCTCTGATTCCTAACAAATGTTTACGGGAGAAAGAAGGCCAGTCTCCTGCATACTCTTCCAGAGACGAGATGTGGAGACGCATCCAGGCTGCCTTCGTCAGATTAGGAAAATCTCCACACCACCGCAGCGGCGGATACGGCAGGGAGGGGCATCTCGGACCAAAGGCTCCTGAGCGTATCTGTCAAAATCTGACATCAATCTTCAGCAGTCTCGATTCAGAGATGCTCGGGACAAACAGCAACTGAAATCTCATGGTGGGATTTGCATGGAGTTGATGAAGACAGGATCACTGGCTGTTTGGGTGCAGCTGGGGAGAGTGGTGAGAAAGAACAGTGCCATCGGGTTAGTGGAAGGCACATTTGTTGACAGAGGGAAGGAGGCCCTGTGTGGTCCTTGGGAAGGATCCTGGGCTGGGTATATGAAGGCTGTGGCAATGGACAGACCCTCTAAGAGGAGCTGTACTCTGCCCCTGTCTTTTCAGAGATCTAATGGTGGGAGGAGGAGCTTGTAGAGACTGATTCTCGGTGAGAAATGATGTGTGTGGGAAGGTGCACCCTCTGTGCTGGAGCAGCCACTGCCCCTTCTCAGCCAGGCCTGAGCCCAGGCTGCTCAGACAGCTGCTCAGCTCTTCAGTCCACGAGACCCTGGGAGGTTGTGGGCTTCACTCACCAAACCACCCGAGCAGCAACCCAGCCGGCCTCCTGTTCATAAGAGTTTGTCAGTTTTGATGAAACTAATTTTTTGTGATGCTGTCGTAAGGTTGCGGCTGGCTTGCAGCCATATCTGGCTTTAAGAAAGAAACCAGTTCCTCCACTTGTCCTGAGCTCTGAGGCAGTTGGGAGTCAAGCAGCCACTAATTATTCAGGGTGGTCACTGGAGCACCGGACACCTCACCTTGAGGCAGCCCACACTGTGAAGGTGTTGGGGGAGGAGTGACACAGACTGGACACGCTGATCCTTCAAGGGGCCTTTGTCTGGGATCAGCTGCATCATATTTTGGGTCAGGGATTAAAATGCAGAGGCAGAAGGCTGGGTCAGGCACCTCCCACAGGACAGCAGCTCTTCCCAAAGCAATCCTGGAACAAGATTTGGGAAATGGAGTGACGGAAGCCCTGGTTCAGGAGCCCAGGGCGAGACCTAGAGGGCTTCTGCTTGATGGATCTTCGGCTCCAAGGAACCAACTCCATTCCTAGCTCCAGCCCATCCCTCCTCAGTGTGTGGCTTTGGAAAATCACTCAGCCCCTCTAAATGTCAGTTTTCAACTGTAAAATGTGGGTCACAGCCCTGCTCTGTCCATCCCACAGAGCTCATATGAAGGTCAGAGGAGATGAGGGCAGATTCCCTTGAAGAGCTATAAGGCATCCTGCCCATTTAAAGGCTGGAAAGAGATCTTCCACCTTCCATGTCTTGTAGTCAACCAAGTTTCCTCTCTGGAGGCAACCACTGCTACATGTCTGTCTTTTTCCTGCAGACGCTTCACATTTGAACACTTTTATAGCACTTATGAAGTGCCAGTCATTTTTCTTCAGGCTTAATATGGATCTGCTTAGGGTAAGCTTCGGAACATGATGCTAATAGGCAGGCCCCATAAACACTTCCGTATCACACAGCAGGGGACTGAGCACAGAGGGATTAAGTCACTCTGTCACTTTCCCAGGGTCCCCCAGCTTCTAGGTAGGATCTGAGCCCAGGCCATCAAGCACCTGTCTCTTGCTCTCAGTCACTGAGCTCAGCTGTCCTCCTGAATTGTCTCCTCTCATTGGAGTAACGTCCTGACACAATCAGCCTGTTGTGTATTTTAAGTGCCCACCACACTGCAGACCCCTCCCTCCTAAGTCCAACTTTGACTCAGTTGCTCCCCTAGGCAGCTGGTGAATCGAAGTGTGGCCTGGGAAGGTTGTTAACACTTGTTCATGGTCTCCTGCCATCAACATGTCAAGAGTGGTCTCTATTTTGACTTTTCATCTTTCCTTTTTCTGTTCCTTTTTCCTTTCCTTC
>NW_016815167.1:12798-18875 GCF_001698545.2 Rhinopithecus bieti
CTGGCTAACACAGTGAAACCCCGTCTCTACTAAAAATACAAAAAATTAGCAGGGCATGGTGGCGGGTGCCTGTAATCCCAGCTACTCCGGAGGCTGAGGCAGGAGAACGATGTGAACCGGGGAGGCAGAGCTTGCAGTGAGCCAGATCGCGCCCCTGTATTCCAGCCTAGGTGACAGAGTGAGACTCTGTCTCACAAAAAAAAAAAAAAAAAAAAAAAGAGAGAAATCTATCTGTGGGGTATTGTATGCACCCCAAACTGCAGGATCCCCCTTCCTATGCCCCACTTTCATTCAGGTGGCTCCACTAGACAGCTAGTAAGAAGGAGATGCAAAATTTGACCTGGCAATACCTCTTTCTCTCTTATACATGCATTTGGACCAAGAGAAAAATACAATAGATTCAAATAAAGATGTACATGGGGATGGATCCTTGGGGAAGAAAATGTAGCCTCTGGTCCACAGCTGTTCAGTGCCTCAAAATAGGCTCTAGGCAAAGAACAAGGTTAAGCCTCCAATAGCATTCCATATACCCCACTCCATTAAAATCACTGTGGGAATTTAATCATGGAGTTGATTCATCAGTAACGATTGCAGGTTATTCAGTGCACCATGTTTAGAGACAACAGATAAGTTTTAGGTCATATTCTTTTGTATTGAAGTATAATTCACATTCCACAAATTCACCTTTTTGAAGGATATAATTCCATGGTTTTTAGTAAATTTTGGTCTTGCCATTATCCCCACTACCTAATTTCAGTTCCTTTTCATCACCCCCAAAAGAAACCCCCTGCTCATACCAGCCAACCTCATTCTCTCTGCCCGCCCTGCCCTGGGAACCTCTAATCTGCTTTCTCTGGATTGTTTTATCCCAGACATTTCATACACATAGAACCATATGATGGGCTGCCTTTTGTGTCTTCTTGCAGTAAGCAGAATGTATCCATGTGCATTTGTGTTGTGGCGTGTATCTGTACCTCACCTGTTTATGGCTGAGTAATATCCATTGGTGAATATGACTCTCATTTTGTTTTATCAGTTGATGGACAGACAGGTTAGTTCCATTTCTTGGCTACTAGTGCCACTTGAAGTATTCACGTTCAAGTTTTTGTGTGAATGTATCTTTTATTTCTCCTGGGTGTGGAATTGCTAGGCCATATTGTAAACCTGCGCATAACTGTTTGAGGAACTGCCAAATCTTTTATATTTGTACAAGCAATGTAGGAAGGTCTAAATTTCCCCATATTATTGCCAACACTTGTTTGTTTTTTGCAAACAATCAGAAAGCATTTATTATACTGAAATGTGTACATTTCTATGCCACTCAGTATAAGTTCAAGTTTGATCAGCATCTAAGTATTTTTACCCCGCTTCTAAAACCTGATGAGGAATTCAAAATAAGCACACAGCATTAAATGACATTTATTGTTTCATAAATCTTGAGACCCGAAAAGGAATGGTAGACAAGCAAAACCTTTAAAACAGCCAGGCGCGGTGGCTCACACCTGTAATCCCAGCACTTTGGGAGGCCAAAGTAGGCAGATCACGAGGTCAGGAGATCGAGACCATCCTGGCTAACATGGTGAAACCCCATCTCTACTAAAAATACAAAAATATTAACCAGGCATGGTGGCCGGTGCCTGGAGTCCAGCTACTCGGGAGGCTGAGGCAGGAGAAGGGCATGAACCTGTGAGGCAGAGATTGCAGTGAGCTGAGATAGCGCCACTGGACTCCAGCCTGGGCGACAGAGCGAGACTCCGTCTCAAAAAAAAAAAGAAAAAAAAACTTTAAAAACAAGAGATAAGAGCCAGGCTCAGTGGCTTATGTCTGTAATCCCAGCACTTTGGGAGGTTGAGGTGGGCAAATCACCTGAGGTCAGCAGTTCTGAGACCAGCCTGGCCAACATGATGAAACCCCGTCTCTCCTAAAAATACAAAAATTAGCCAGGTGGGATGGCAGGTACCTGTAATTCCAACTACTTGGGAGGCTGAGACAGGAGAATCCCTTGAAGCTAAGAGGTAGAAGTTGTGGTGAGCTGAGATCTCACTACTGCACTCCAGCCTGGGTGCCAACATCCAGACTCCATTAAAAAAAAAAAAAGAGATAAGTTCACTTATTTGCCCCGTGACTGGTATAGAAAACATACGGTCACACAAAAGCAAAGGGAAAATGTTAGAAAGGAAACCTCTCTGCCTATAGGGTCTATAGAAGTTACAGATATTTTCAAATCAAAGATGAAAATAGACCATGCTTTTTTGTAGCAAATAATTAACCCTTTTATGAATAAAACATAAAATGTCAAAGCTTTTACCCACTGAAGTAGTTTGTCTTCTGGGAGAGATTTAAAACTCAAAATTACTCATTCCCTATTTTTGCCTGAACAAAGATGAGGATCAAATAGTACATTAAAACCTGAGTAAATGGACAGAGATGCTACAATTAAAATGGAATAGAAATTAAAAAAAAGAAAAATCGGGCCAGGCTCAGTGGCTCACACCTGTAATCCCAGCATTTTGGGAAGCCAAGGCAGGTGGATCATGAGGTTAAGAGATCGAGATCATCCTGCCCAACATGGTGAAACTCCGTCTCTACTAAAAATACAAAAATTAGCTGGGCATGGTGGTGCATGCCTGTAGTCTCAGTCACTCAGGAGGCTGAGGCAGAAGAACTGCTTGAACCTCAAAGGCGGAAGTTGTAGTGAGCCGAGGTTGCACCACTGCACTATAGCCTGATGACAGAGAGAGACTCCGTCTCAAAAAAAAAAAAAAAAAAATCAGAAATCTTGCAATGTTTATTTGTGACTCCACTTTTCCTTTTCTGCAGGACTAGACTAAGTTCATTAAAAATAATTATAGATCTATTTTGGTGGATACACAACATGTAAAGATGTAATCTGTGATATAAGTAACGTAAAATGGACAGGCACAAAGCTGCATAAGAGTGAAGTTTTTGTATGTGATTGAAGTTTATATTAATCAAATTAGATTGTGATAACTTCGGGATGTTATATATAATCTCCATGATAATCACAAAGAAAATATATAAAGAATATAGATGAAATGAGAAGGGAATCAAATAGTATAACTTTAAAAACTTAACAAAATATTTTAAAAGTCAGTCATGGAAGGACCAGAAAATTCATGGATATGTGGAAATTAAACAACACACTGTTAAAAGCCCAATGAGTCAAAGATGAAATCCCAAGGGAAATTAGAAAATGTCCTGAGAATAATGAAAATGAAAACACAACACACCCAAACTTCTGGCAGGCAGCCAAAGCAGTATTAAGAGGTAGGTACATAGTGGTAATTGCTGACATTAAAACTGAAGAAACATTTCAAATCAACAACTTAACTTTTTACCTTACATAATTAGAAAGAGAAGAGCAAACTACACTGAAGCTAGCAGAATGAAGGCAATGATAAAGCTTAAAGCAGAGATAAACAGGATTGGAACCAATAAAAATAGATAGATAACAAAAATTTAAAACTTTTGTGAATCAAAGGACATTATTAACAGAGTGAGAAGGCAACCTATGGAATTGGAGAAAATATTTGCAAACCATGTATCTAATAAGGGGTTAATACCCAGAACATGTTTAAAGAACTTCCAGCCAGGTGCCGGGGCTCACGCCTATAATCCCAGCATTTTGGGAGGCCAAGGCAGGTGGATCATCTGAGATCAAAAGTTCAAGACAAACCTAGCTAACATGGTGAAACTCTGACTACTAAAAATACAAATAGTAAACCCGGCGTGGTGGTGGGTGTCTGTAATCCCAGCACTTTGGGAGGCTGAGGTGGGCAGATCGTTTGAGCCCAGGAGTTGGAGACCAACCTGGGCAACATGGCAAAACCCATCTCTAATTTTTTATAAAAGGAAAAAATCAAAGAGGAGAAAACACTTCCTAACTCATTATATGAGGCCCTCATTACCCTGATGCCAAAAAGTGACAAAGACGCTACAAGAACATAAAACTACAGTATCCTTTATCAATATTAATGCAAAAATCAATGAAATACTAGCAAATCTTATACCATATTGAATGGATTATACACCAGGAACTCATGGAATTTTTTCTCAGAAAGTAAGGATTGTTCAACATAGGAAAATCAGTCAAAGTAATATACCACGTTAATAGAATGAAGGAGAAAAAAGCACATGGCAGAGAAAAAGATCTGACAAAACTCAACTCATTTTTTTTTTTTTTTGAGACAAAGTCTCACTCTGTCGCCCAGGCTGGAATGCAGTGGCCTGATCTTGGCTTGCTGCAAGCTCCACCTCCTGGGTTCACGCCATTCTCCTGCCTCAGCCTCCCTAGTAGCTGGGACTACAGGTGCCTGCCACCATGCCTGGCTATTTTGTGTGTGTGTGAGTGTGTATTTTTAATAGAGACGGGGTTTCACCGTGTTAGCCAGGATGGTCTTGATCTCCTGACCTTGTGATCCACCCGCCTCGGCCTCCCGAAGTGCTGGGATTGCAGGCATGAGCCACCGCGCCTGGCCTCATTTTTGATAAAGAACAAGGAATACCCGAGAACTCCCTCAACATAAAAAAGACATATATGAAAAACCCACAGCTAACACCATACTCAGTGCTGGAAAACTCAGATTTTCCCCTAAGATTATGAACTAGACAATGATGTCAGCTTTCATGACCTTAATTATTGTAGTAAGAAAACCCATGAGACATACCCTCTTAACTACTCTTTGTTTTCGTAGTTTTTTTTTTTTGAAGTGGAGTATTGCTGTGTTGCCCATGCTGGAGTTCAGTGGTGCGATCTTGGCTCACTGCAAACTTCCACCTCCTGAATTCAAGTCATTCTCCTGCCTCAGCCTCCCAAGTAGCTGGGATTGCAGGTGCCGGCTCCCACGACCAGCTGATTTTTGTATTTTTAGTAGAGATAGGGTTTCACCCTGTTGGCTAGGCTGGTCTCAAACTCCTGATCTCAGGTGATCCACCCACCTTGGCCTCCAAACTGCTGGGATTACAGGCATGAGCCACCGTGCCTGGCCAGTTTTTTAAAGTGTAGAGTATAGGACTGTTAATTACAGGTACGTTGGTATAGAGCAGATCTCTAGTACTTATCCATCTTGCTTAACTGAAACTTCATGCCTACTTATTAGATATTTTCCCTTTTCCCCAGTCCCTGGCAACCACCAATCCACTCATTCATTCTATCCATTTGATCATCTTAGATACCTAATTGGAATTATGCAGTATTTGTCCTTCTGTAACTGGCTTACTTCACCAGGGTAATGTCCTCAAGGTTCATGCACGTTGTCACATATTGCAGAATTTCTTGATTTTAAAAAGCTGAATATTTCATTGGATGTGTATACCGTATGGTCTTTATCCATGCATCCACTGAGAACATCAGGTTTTTTCTGTATCTTAACTATTGTGAATAGAACTTATGAACATGGAAGTGCAGGTATCTCTTTGAGATGCCGATTTCAATGTTTTTGGATAAATACCCGGAAACAGAATCGCTAGATCATTTTGTAGTTCTATTTTGAACTTTTGAAAGAAGCTCCATACTGTTTTCCATAGCAGCGACACCATTTTGCATCCTCAACAACAGCATAAAAGGGTTGCAATTTCTCCATATTCTTGCCAGCATTTGTTATCTTTTGTTCATTTGTTTATTTATTATTTTTTGAGATGGAGTCTCGCTCTGTTGTCCAGGCTGGAGTGCAGTGACACGATTTCGGCTCACTGCAAGCTCTGCTTCCCAGGTTCATGCCATTTTCCTGCGTCAGCCTCCGGAGCAGCTGGGACTATAGGCACCCACCACCATGCCCGGCTATTTTTTTTTTTTTTTTTTTTGCCTTTTTAGTAGAGATGGGGTTTCACCATGTTAACTAGGACAGTCTCGATCTCCTGACCTCGTGATCTGCCCGTCTCGGCCTCCCAAAGTGCTGGGATTACAGGCGTGAGCCACTGCGCCCGGCCCATCTTTTTTTTTAATAATTTTCATCCTGACAGGTGTGGGGTGATATTTTACTGTGGGGTTTTGCTTGTATTTTCCTGATGATTAGTGAATGTTGAGCATTTATTTATTTATTTATTTTTTTTTTTTT
>NW_016815167.1:20552-34318 GCF_001698545.2 Rhinopithecus bieti
TCAGAAAGAGAAAAAATGGCAGCTGGAGTTTTAACCCAGACTGGGGTCCTGGCCAAGGCCAGTGGCCTATCTCTCAAAATAACTAGACAGGGTTTCCAAAGGCTGGCCCCCAGGTCTAAGGGCCTAGTAGCAATGGCCCTGTTAGCACAAGAAGCAGATAAACCAACCCTTAGGCAAAACCTGAACATAAAGGCCCCCCATGCTATGGTAATTTTAATAAATACCAAAGGACATCATTGGTTAACAAATGCTAGATTAACCAAGTACCAAAGCTTGCTATGTGAAAATCCCCACATAACCACTGAAGTTTGCAACACTGTAAACCCCACCACCTTGCTCCTGGTATCAGACAGCTCAGTTGAACATAATTGTGTAGAGGTTTTGGACACAGTTTATCCTAGCAGGCCCAACCTCCAAGACCATCCTTAAACATCAGTAGACTGTAAGCAGTACATGGATGGGAGCAGCTTTGCCAATCCCTGCAAAGTGACTCTGAAGAAGACGACAAGCCTGCTCCAGTCACACCCGGAAGCTGGTCCACGCACAGCCGAAGCATGAGGAAACTCATGGCGGGACTCATTTTCCTTGAAATTTGGACTTGTACAGTAAGGACTTCAACTGACCTTCCTCAGACTGAGGACTGTTCCCAGTGTATATATCAAGTCACTGAGGTAGGACAAAGAGGTGCTATAGTCCTACTATTTTATGGTGATTATAAGTGTACTGGAATTCTAAAAAGAACTTGTTTATATAATGTTATTCTATACAAGGTATGTAGCCCAGGAAATGACCAACCTGATGTGTGTTATGACCCATCTGAGCCTCCCATGACCACAGTTTTTAAAATAAGATTAAGAACTGAAGACTGGTAGAGGCTCATAAATGATGCAAGTGTTAGCCAAAACAGGAAGAAAAAAAATAAAAAGGGTGCCCAAACAAGTCACCTTAAAATCTTGGTGCCTGTGCTGTCACTAATAGTAGCAAGTTAGGAATAAGGTGTAGTTCTCTTAATTAGAAAAGAGGCTATATGGCAGAAAATAAGTACACCTGTCATAAACTAGGACTGTGAAAGGACCCAGGCCACCTTCACAAAGGAAAAAAATGGCCCTTCCTGTACTAAGGGACAATGTAACCCCTTAGAGCTAGTAATAACCAATCCCCTTGATCCTCGCTGGAAAAAGGGGGAACGTGTAACCCTAAAAATTGGTGGAGCGAGACTGGATCTTCAAGTAAACATTGTGGTTTGAGAAAAAGTTTACAAATGCTCTCCTGAGCCAGTATTTCAAACCTTCTATGATAAACTAAAAGTGCCAGTACCAGAAATTCCAGGAAAACCAAGAAATGTGTTTTTGCAATTAGCCGAGCATGTAGCCCAGTCTCTCAATGTCACTTCATGTTATGTATGTGGAGGAACTGTAGTGGGAGATCAATGGCCATAGGAAGCCTGAGAATTAGTACCTATAGACCCAGTTCCTGATGAATTCCCAGCTCAAAAGAATCACCCTGATAATTTCTGGGTCCTAAAAGCCTCAATTATTGGACAACATTGCACAACTAGAGAAGGAAAATAATTCACTCACCCTGTAGGACGACTTAGTTGTCTGAGACAGAAACTGTATAATGGTACCACAAAAACAGTCACTTGGTGGAGTTCAAATCACACAGAGAAATCCATTTAGTAAATTCCTAAAGTTGCAAACCGTGTGGACCCACCTGGAGTCCCACCGGGACTGGACAGCCCCTACTGGATTATACTGGATATGTGGGCATAGAGCTTAAGCCAAATTACCTGACCAGTGGGCAGGTAGTTGTGTTACTAGCACTATTAAACCATCTTTCTTTCTACTGCCCATAAAAACAGGTGAACTCCTGGGCTTCCTTGTCTATGCTTCCTGCAAAAAGAGAAGCATAGCTATAAGAAATTGAAAAAAATGATAAATGGCCCCCGGAGAGAATCATACAATATTATAGGCCTGCTACTTATGCACAAGATGGCTCATGGGGATACCGGACCCCCAGTTACATGACCAACCGAATTATATGGTTACAAGCTGTCTTAAAAATAATCACTAGTAAAACCAGCAGAGCCTTGACTATTCTGGCCTGGCAACAAACTCAGATGAGAAATGCTATCTATCAAAATAGATTAGCTCTCGACTACTTGCTAGCAGCGGAAGGAGAGGTCTGCAGGAAATTTAACCTTACTAATTGCTGCCTACATGTAGATAATCAAGGGCAAGTAGTTGGAGACATAGTTAGAGATATGACAAAACTGGCACATGCGCCCGTGCAAGTGTGGCATGGATTTGATCTTAGGGCCTTGTTTAGAAAATGGTTCCCAGCGCTAGGAGGATTTAAAACTCTTACAATAAGAGTTATAATAGTAATAGAAGCCTACTTACTGCTTCCTTGTTTGCTACCTGTACTTCTTTAAATGACAAAAAGCTTCTTTGCTACCTTAGTTCACCAAAATGCTTCAGCACAAGTGTGCTACATGAATCACTATCGATCTGTCTTGCAAGAAGACATGGGTAGTGAAAATGAAAGTGAGAACTCCCACTAATAAAATCAGTGAGAGTCTCAAAAGGGGGGAAAATAAGGGAGGAGACCACCCCTCATATCATCTTATGCCCAATTTCTGCCTCCAAAGAAAGAAAAACTAAAAGGCAGAAATGAAATCCACAGGCAGACAGCCTGGCGCCGCACCCTGGGCCTGGTAGTTAAAGATCGACCCCTGACCTAATTGGTTCTGTTATCTATAGATTACAGACATTGTATAGAAATGCACTGTGAAAATCCCTGTCTTTTTTGTTCTGCTCTAATTACCAGTGCATGCAGCCCCCAGTCATGTACCCCTGCTTGCTCAATCAATCATGACCCTCTCACATGCACCCCCTTAGAGTTGTGAGCCCTTAAAAGGGACAGGAATTGCTCACTCAGGGAGCTCGGCTCTTGAGACAGGAGTCTTGCCAATGCTCCCGGCCGAATAAATCCCTTCCTTCTTTAACTTGGTGTCTGAGGAGTTTTGTCTGCCACTCATCCTGCTACATCAGGAATACCTGTTTTCCTTCCTTGTGTAAAGTGGTGGCCAGTGCTGCCCTCATGTAGTCTCCTATTTTCTTGGAATTGACAACTAAGAGGTCAGCTCAGAGACTGGGCTTTCTGGGAGGTGCATTTTCAGTGTAATTTGCCCTATACTCTTCTTCTTAATGTAAAAGATGAATAGAAGGGGCACAGACTTATGCAGAGAAGCTTTTTTCTACCCATGAGGAAAGGGAGAGGGGAGCTTGACTGCTTAGCTTGCCCCTAGTTGAGGGAGGGTTGGCTGCAATTAAATTGCTCATACAGTTTTGGGCGTATTGATGGGCCCAAAACAGGGATGTTGGGAAATAAGAATTAGATGCAAATGACATGATATAAGACCAGACAGGAGCAAGGACTTCTCCCTTGAATTTCAAGTTCTAAGAGGTCTAGAAAGCAGATTTTACACAGTAGCTCAGGCCAGAATTGGAGCCACAAAGACAGATGAGAACTGGTGTTGCAGACCTGCTGGGAAGAAATGTGAAACAGAGGAGTGTGTATCGGGTGGAGGATGCGGCCAAGCTTCATCTATGCCAGGACACTGCTCTTGAGGTCTTCGTTAGCAGTGCCTGTGGAGCTCCACCCATCCCACAAGAGTCTACAGGGTGGACAGGACGGACGGGGCAGAGTGAGTGAATGGAAGATAACCAAGATGGTGACAGAGTAGGGGAGGCAGATGTTTGTCAGGATGTTGGAGAGTTTTAATCAGCAGGATAACATCATTGCCTTGTGTTTTAAGGGATTCATCATGGTTGTAGTGTAGAGAATAGGGTATAGGAAAGGTGGAAATGGGGCAACCAGTTAAGCTTCTGCAGCAATCCACGTGGGAAATGATGATGGTGTACCTCAGGAACTACTGGATTGTGGACATATTTGAATAATAGAGGGAAGGAGAGACATGAAGGAGGACTTCAATGTTCTGCATCCCTTGCAGCTGGAAAAAATGAAGAACCATCAACCGAGATGAGGGAGCTATGAGTGGAACAGGTTTTAGAGGGAATATCTGGAAATCAGTTTTGGCCATGTTAAATGTAACTGAATTACTAGACACCCAAGTGGAGATGTGGAATAGGCAATTGGGTATCTGAGTTTGGGTTCCAGGGACAGATTGATGCTGGAGAGCTAAACGTAAGAAGCACTGCAAATCTTGAGCTATTTAAATTCATGAGTCCAGATGAGATCATCATGAGAATGGAAATAAGGTAAAATGTCTAAAGATGAATTTCTTGGGCATTCCAACATTAAAAGGTCCAATAAGAAGTAACCAGTGCATAGAAAGCCAAGGGCAGAAAGTGTATCAAGAACAGGTATGGGCCAGGCATGGTGGCTCACACCTGTAATCCCATCACTTTGGGAGGCCAAGGCAAGCAGATACCTTGAGGTCAGGAGTTTGAGACCAGCCTGGGCAGCATGGCAAAAACCCATTTCTTTTTTTTTTTTTTTTTTGAGATGGAGTCCCGCTCTGTTGCCCAGATTGGAGTACAGTGGCACAATCTCGGCTCACTACAAGCTCCGCCTCCTGGGTTCATGCCATTCTCCTGCCTCAGCCTCCCGAGTAGCTGGGACTACAGGCGCCCGCCACCACGCCTGGCTAATTTTTTGTATTTTTAGTAGAAATGGGGTTTCACCGTGTTAGCCAGGATGGCCTTGATCTCCTGACCTTGTGATCCGCCTGCCTTGGCCTCCCAAAGTGCTGGGATTACAGGCGTGAGCCACCGCGCCCAGCTGTGAAACCCCATTTCTACCAAAGAAAAAAAAACAAACACACAAAAATTAGCCGAGCATGGTGGCACACACCTGTAGTCCCAGCTACTCGGAAGGCTGAGGTGGGAGGATCATTTCAGCCTGGGAGGCAGAGGTTGCAAGGAGCCAAGATCGTGCCACTCTACTCCAAACTGAGGGACAGAGTAAAACCCTGTCTCCAAAAAAATAATAATAATAATAATAGGTATGACCAATCACATAATATTAATTTATATTACTGTAATTATGTGTTGTTTACAGTTATTAGTGTCATTTATTTTTATGGCTGGAATAAGAGTCTATCGCATGACTTACTGTAGTTTGTTCATACCTTCTCCTGTTGATGGGCATTTGGGTTGTTTCCATCTGTTGACTACTTTAAATAAAACTGTCACGAACAAGTCTTTTTATGGAAATGTGTTTCCACATGGGAGTAGAATTGCCAGGTCAAGCTGAAAGAGGACGTTTAATTTAAGACATTCTCAGAACTTTTGTCAAAGTTTAGTTAGAGTTTTCTAAAGTCCCACTAGAAATGTATGACAGTTCCAGCTAATCCCCATGCTACTGACATTGGTGGTATCAGACTTTTAAATTTTAACAATCTTTGTGAGTTCCCATTGGGTTGTAGCTTTAATTTTAATATACCCGATGATGAGTGATTTTGAGCCATTTTTCATCTATGTATTGACCATTGCAAATGGTCTATCTTCCCTTGTAAACTGTCTACACAGGTCTTTTACCCATTGTGTTTGGGTTGTTAGTCTTTTGATATTGAATTGTAGAGGTTGCTTATGTATACTAGATATCTTCTAGCACTTTCTACCACTCTAGCTTGTGTATTTACTTTCCTAATGCTGTATTTTGATGAGATTGTTTTAAATTTGATAAAGTTATAATTATTGTAACGCTTGATGCTTTCTGGGTCCTGTTTAAGACTTCATTTCCCATGGCCAGGTTACAAAGATATTCTTCTATGAAGCTTCTAAAGCTTTGTAGTTTTAGTTTGGAGTTTTAGTTAGTTTGGGTCATCAACTCAAACTAACATGCATTCGTGAGTCAAACTAACATGAAGTAGAGATCAAGATTGATAATTTTCTTTCAATAGGAGCATCCAATTTTTTCCAGCACTATGTGTTAACAAGACCTTACTTTCCTCTATTGGACACCTTTGGTGCCTTTGACAGAAATCAACTGGCCATAAAAGTGTGGGTCAACTTCTGGTTTTCCTTTGAGTCCTGTCTCAAGATTTCTTTGGCTGTTTTATATTTCCATATAAATCTGTGTTGATTCTTGTTTATAAAAGCCTACAGTGTTTATACTTGAGATTACATTAATTTGTGGAAAACTGACATCTTAAAACACTGAGTGTTCCAATTCATGCATGTGCTATATACATTTAGACATTTTAAACTTCTCTCTTCATTCAGGGTGTGGCTCCTTCACGCCTTTGTTGCCGAGGTGAACATCCGGGCTGGGCACGGTGCTTCACGCCAGTAATCTTCACACTTTGGAAAGCCAAGGTGGGCAGATCACCCGAGGTCAGGGATTCGAGACCAGCCTGGCCAGCATGGTGAAATCCTGTCTCTACTAAAAGCACAAAAATTAGCCGGGCGTGGTGGGACATGCCTGTAATCCCAGCTACTCAGGAGGCTGAGGCAGGAGAATCACTTGAATCTGGGAGGCAGAGGTTGCAGTGAGCCATTTGTGCTGCTGCACTCCAGCCTGGGTGACAGAGTGAGACTCCGACTCAAAAAAAAAAATGTTATCTATATCTATAGCCTTCATCAGGTTGAGGTGGTTCCATTCTGTTCCTAGTGTACCAATAATTATTTTCTTAAATATGTTGGAATTTATCAAATGCATTCTCTGTATTTATTGAGACGATCATCTGGGTTTTCTTTATTTTGTTAACATGGTAAATTACATTAATTTTATAATATCAGGTTAATCTTGCATTTTAGGCATAAACACAACTTGGTCATGAAGTATTATTTGTGTAAATATCTGGAAGTTCACTAGTCTATAGTTTTTTTTATAATGTATTTGTCTGGTTTTTGGAATCATAGTAATACTGGCCCCACAAAATAGGGAGAAAATGCTCCCTCTTCTTCTGTTTTCCAAAATAGTAATTATAAGACTTGTATAATTTCTTTCTTACATACTTAATAAAATCTCTGGGTAAACTGGAGAGCATGTATGTGTGTAAGAAAGTTTCTATTAAATAATTACTCATTCAGATTCATCACTAGATATTAAGAGTTTCTATATTTTCTTACAGCAGTTTTTGTCCTTAAATTTTGTCTTAGTTGTCAAATTTGTTGGCATATATTTTAAATATTTTATGATTTTCTTTTTAAGTATAAACTATATAGCAATATTCTACTTTCCTGGCATTGCAAATCTGCACCTTTGATCAATTTTAATTGATCATTCCTACTATGAGATTATATTTATCACTTGTTGAAGCATCAACTTTTGACTTCATTCTTGTTCTCTATTTTTTGTCTGTTTTCTATTTCATTGCTAATAAACTTAAGAGTTATATCCTTTCTTCTACTAACTTTGTCATTTTCAAGCTTCTTAATAAAAATAGAACATTTCCTTTATTCTAACATAATCATCTAAAGGTTAAAAAGTTCTAGGCCGGGCGCGGTGGCTCATGCCTATAATCCCGGCACTTTGGGAGGCCGAGGTAGGCAGATCACCTCAGTTTGGGAGTTTGAGACCAGCCTGATCAACATGGAGAAACCCCATCTCTACTAAAATACAAAATTAGGCATGGTGGCACATGCCTGTAATCCCAGCTACTCGGGAGGCTGAGGCAGGGGAATCGCTTGAACCCCGGAGGCGGATGCTGCAGTGAGCCAAGATTGCGCCACTGCACTCCAGCCTGGGCAACAGAGCGAAACTCTGCCTCAAAAAAATAAAGTAGGCCAGGCACAGTGGCTCATGCCTATAATCCCAGCACTTTGGGAGGCCGAGGTGGATGGATCACAAGTTCAGGAGATCGAGACTATCCTGGCTAACACAGTGAAACCCCATCTCTANGTTAAAAAGTTCTAGGCCGGGCGCGGTGGCTCATGCCTATAATCCCGGCACTTTGGGAGGCCGAGGTAGGCAGATCACCTCAGTTTGGGAGTTTGAGACCAGCCTGATCAACATGGAGAAACCCCATCTCTACTAAAAATACAAAATTAGGCAGGTGTGGTGGCGCATGCCTGTAATCCCAGCTACTCAGGAGGCAGGAGAATGGCTTGAACCAGAGGCAAAGGTTGCAGTGAGCTGAGATCGCTTCACTGCTTTCCAGTCTTGGCAACAAGAGTGAAACTCCAAAGTGCAGATTAGTAAATTACTTTCTGGCACCACCGTTTATCCTAAACCTTACCTGCTACAATTTTAAATCAGGTACTGATTTGGGATTGCGTCCTAAAGAAATAATTAAGGGCACTGAAGAACAAAATTATTCTTGATAGAAAAAAAGGCAATCAATTCAAATATTCAATGAGAGAAGAGCATTATACCTATGAAATCTTTTTGTAGATAAGAAAATTAGTGATCTAGATTTATGTTTATAGCCATAGAGAGATGTTCTTTTTTTTTTTTTTTTTCTCCTTGAGATGGAGTCTCACTCTGTCGCCTAGGCTGGAGAGCAGTAGTGTGGTCTCGGCTCACTGCAACCTCCGCCTCCTGGGTTCAAGTGATTCTCCTGCCTCAGCCTCCTGAGTAGCTGGGATTACAGGCATGCTCCACCATGCCTAGCTAATTTTTGTATTTTTAGCAGAGACAGGGTTTTGCCATGTTGGCCAGGCTGGTCTCGAATCTCAGAACTCAGGTGATCTGCCCACCTCGGTTTTCCAAAGTGTTAGGATTACAGGCGTGAGCCACCGCACCCAGCTGAGATGTTTATTTTTTTAATGTGAAAAAGCAGATCAATTATTTTTGAATTCATGTGCCTGGAAAATTCTGAGTTTACATTTTTTTAAATGCACTAATTAGTACCATCTTACTCAGGTTCAGGCTTGTATAACAAAGGACCACAGGTGGGTGGCTTGTAAATAACAGAAATTTATTTCCCATAGTTCTAGAGGCTGGAAGACCAGGATCAAAGTACCAGAATGGCCAGATTATGGTGAGCTCTATCTTCTGGGCTGCAGACTACCAGTTTCTTGTTGTATTTCTCAAACGGTGGAAAGAAGGCACAAGAGCTCTGTGGGATCCCTTTTATGGGGGTACTAGCCCCATTCAAAAGGGCTCCACCTTCATGACCTAAGTCACCTCCCAAAAGCCCCACCCTGTCATTCCATCACCTTGGGGATTAGGATTTCAACATATGAATTTTGGGGGGACACATTCAGCCCATAATAAGTACAATGTTTCCATTGCAAGTCAGGAAATCTGTAACTCAATTATAAAATAACTGTAGGATTATTCAAAAAGGCCTTGCTGGCTAATTCCACTAAGCTTCACTTCCCAAGGAATGCACCCAAAACAGTCTCCAGGAACACAGGTCACCAAGAAAATATTTGGGAAGAACTTGTCCAACGGGCTGTCTATGGAGCTCCCTGGTACAAATGTTTCATTCCTTTTTTCTTTTTTCTTTTAGAGACAGGGTCTGGTTATGTTGCCCAGGCTGCAGTACAGCCGTACAATCATAGCTCATTGCAGCCTCAAACTCCTGGGTTCAACTGAGCCTTCTGCCTCAGCCTCCCAAGTAGCTGGCACTGTAGTCATGCACCACCACACCTGGCTTTTTTTTTTTTTTTGTAGAGACAAATTCTTGCTAAGCTGCTCAGCCTGGTCTCGAACTCCTGGCTTCAAGTGATCCTCCCACCTTGGCCTCCAAAAATGCCAGGATTTATAGGGCCAAGCCATCACATTCAGCCCATTCTTCCTTCTTAATTGTGCTGTATAGTTTCCATTTGTCCTTCTATATACTCCCTGACCAACCCTCTGCACCCTGCTCTAAGCCTTAGAGAAGAGGGGATTTTCATTTTCAAATGAAAGCTAGGAAGAGCCTGGATTTCAAATGGCCTGGGACACTGATTCACTGACTTACTTTGGCCAGTGTATCTTTACTGGCTTCCTTGCCCTTGACTTCTAGTTGGGTGCAGCCAAAGCGAGGCACCAGCAGGAGCTAGAAGGAAGGGAGGGCACTAAGAATGAGCTGTCTATTCATCTATACCGACACACAGCTCCTGCCACACAGCTCAATGCAGTAACCACATCACCGCATGTCTCTTCTAACTAGAGGTGTATATTAGTCAGTTTTTATGCCATACAAAACCACCTCAAAATCTGAATGGCTGCAAGAACAAACATTCGTAATTTTCTGCAAGGATCTGAGCTTAGGCTTTCTTGAGCTCAGCTAAACTTTGTCCAGGCTGCCAGTTGGTTTTATGAGTCCACTCTTTCTAAGGAGGATGTTCTTGTCATGGCAAATGACAGAAGCACAATGGGGCAACCATGACATGCTAGCCCATATCTAGCATCTGCTCTTATCATATCCTACATCATCTTCTGTTGAGCTAAGCAAATCCCATGGCCAACCCCTAATCCAAAAGGAAGGGGAGGGACACTCCTCCTAGTCTTTTGGGAAGCACTCTGAGGTCACATGGTTCAGAAAAACAAGGCTTAGAACAATCATTACATCTATCTCAAGGGGCTAACAGCTCCCCATAGTTGCTATCCCTGGAATAGAGCACTATTGCAAGTTGTCTTTTCTACAAACTGCCTATCCCTGTAAATAATTCACGTATGTGACTGGGCATGGTGGCTCATGCCTGTAATCCCAGCACTTTCGGAAGCCAAGGTAGGTGGATCATCTGAGGTCAGGACTTCGAGACCAGCCTGACCAGCATGGTGAAACCCCATGTCTACTAAAAATACAAAAATTAGCTGGGTGTGGTGGTGTGCACCTGTAGTCCCAGCTACTCAGGAGGCTGAGACAGGAGAATTGCTTGAAACCGGGAGGCAGAGGTTGCAGTGAGCCGAGATCACACCACTGCACTCCAGACTGGGTGACAGAGCAAGACTCCATCTCAAAAATCAATAAATCAATAAATAAATCATGTATGCATTTTTATTTAATGTTGTATTATTTTAACATATTGGTGGTGGTGGTGGTGTTAGTATAGTTTACTAAGCATGCTTCAAACCTCCAGTTTGAGGTTGGCAGATATTCTTGCTCGTACCGTGAAGAACACCGGGTTCCATCAGGAATTCAGCCCACATTGACTGAACACTGCCTCTGTGCTCAGCTCGAGGTGGATTAGAAGCTGCTTAACAAAAATAACAACTGTCTTTGCTGAGCTCATACTGTCCTCTGTGCACTACGCTAGAAGCTTCAGTTAACCACTCTGGGCTGGGTCTCATAAATTATTGCAATATAAGGAAACTGAAACTCAGAGTCCTAAAGCAACTTGCCTAACATCAATCAGCTGGGAGAAAAAAGAGGCAGATCTGAAACAGGGTGCTCCTGATTCCACAGCTCTTTCCTCTTGCCCTTGACAGCCTCCCATTACAGTAAAAATATGTGCCTTGTAAATGTAATAAACTCATTTCATTCTGACCCCATCTCTGTGCAGAAGGTTCATTTACTAAGCCCATTTTGCAGGTGAGAAAATGGAGTCTCAGGGAATAGAACCTAATTCTCCAGAGTCTCTTTGCTATACATTTGCAAAGCTAAAATGCAAATATAATTCCATGGAAATCCAAAATTCATTCTCTTTCCACCATACCTCACACCCAACCACATTTACTATTTCACCAAGGCTCCATCCACAGCAGGTCCCATGGGAACTCCGACCAACTCCGACCACAGCCTGCTGAACAGATGTCAGCCTCCTCCACCCTCTGCTTCATCACTCCTCGAATGGCCTGGCCCCTTACTGGGCTCCCCAAGCTCTATACTCCCATGTCACTTGCTCAGCAACCCATGTTTTACAGCCCTCTTGATGAAGAGCAAATCTGTATTAATTTCAGAATGACTCAAGCTTTAAATTAGTGGTCATGATTGGCTTGGCCATCCTGAGAGGAGATGCTGTTGACTGGCCCAGGCATATAAATCTAATGACGGCCTCAGGAAACTCATTGACAGAGCAGCCAGTGGCCTATGTGCAAAGGAATCATTTAAACAGCCATGAGCTACCTGCAAAAACACATACCATGTAATTTAATTTTTTTCGAGACAGGGTGTCGCTCTGTTGCCCAGGCTGGAGTGCAATGGCACGATCTCAGATCCATCTCCAGAACTCAAGACATCCTCCCACTTCAGTCTGTGTAGTAGCTGGGACTATAGTTGCAAGCCACCATACCTGGCTAATATTTGTCCTTTTGGTAGAGACAGGGTTTCACCACATTGCACAGGCTGGTCTCAAACTCCTGGGTTCAAGTGATCCTCCCAGTTCAGCCTCCCAAAGTGCTAGGATTACAGGCGTAAGCCACGGTTCCCATCTAATTTGATTCAAAGCGGTCCATGGTCATTTTCTGCTGGACAAAGTTCAGTGGCTTCCTTTGGAATTAAGTGTGAGAACTTCCCCTGAACCATTTCTGTTATGAATTGTAGTGATGATGGTGATAGCTATGCAATAATAGGTAATATTTATTAGCCACTTCCCATGTATTGTATCATCTTACATCTTTACAGGAGCCCCATCCCATGCTATCTTAGCTCGGACTGCTACAACAAAATACCATAGCCTGGGTGGCTTAAACAGCAGACATTTGGCAGGGCATGTTGGCTCATGCCTGTAATCACAGCACTTTGTGGGGCGAGGTGGGTGGATCACGAGGTTCGAAGTCGAGACCAGCCTGGTCAACATGGTGAAACCCCGTCTCTACTAAAAATAGAAGAATTAGCCGGGTGTGGTGGCGGGCACCTGTAATCCCAGCTCCTTGGGAGGCTGAGGCAGGAGAACTGATTGAACCGGGGATGCAGAGGATAGTTTGAGCTGAAATCACACCACTGTTTTCCAAACCTGGGTGACAGAGTGAGACTCCATCTCAAAAAGAAAAGAAAAGAAAGAAAAGAAGAGAAGAGAAGAGAAGAGAAGAGAAGAGAAGAGAAGAGAAGAGAAGAGAAGAGAAGAGAAGAGAAAAGAAAAGAAACCAAGCATGAAGACCCAGCTACAGAATTCTCTCCCACCTAGAAGGATGGTCTCAAGGTGGATAAGCTACACCTCAGCCAGGCATGATGGCCCCCACCTGTGCTCCAGGGGACAATAACTCAAAATAGCCACCGGGAGAAGACACATAGACTCTGTACCCTTCACCACCCCTGCGTGCTCCCCATGCCAAGTTTTCCTTTTTAAACCCCTTCACTCAGCCCTAAAACTTAACATGGTCTCTGGGAGGCATGAGCCTAGTCATTTCCTAACTGCTAACATTTAAAGAAAGTTACTTTCCTTTCACCACCTTCACTTCTTGCATTTTGTCTCCTGACTGGTGAGCAGCCAGACTGGTGTTTGGTTATATTAAGATGGCCTTTCTTTTAGAAAATAATGGAGACAGTGGGTGTGTGAGGTTTTCTTGTCCCTCATAACCAACATTTTAACATTTACCATTCTATAATTTTATTTCCAAATTTCAGGCCCAAAAGATTTAAGATCGAAGATTTCTCTTCACGAACAAGCTATATTGCTGAGTTAGAAGGAAATTCAGGTTCATACTTGGCCAACAGAACTGTGTTGGTAGGCTACTCTTACTGGAATACATTCGATAACACAGTGTGTATCATTATAAATGCACCAAACAATAAGAATTATAATAAAAAATTATCATACCAAAAGCATTAACAACAGAAGAGGAGCTCAATTTTTTTTTTTTTTTTTTTTTGAGACAGAATCTTGCTCAGTTGCCCAGGCTGGAGCGCAGGGGCGCCATCTCGGCTTACTGCAAGCTCCGCCTCCCAGGTTCACGTCGTTCTCTTGCCTCAGCCTCCCAAG
>NW_016815168.1:0-1045 GCF_001698545.2 Rhinopithecus bieti
GTTAGCCAGGATGGTCTTGATCTCCTGACCTCGTGATCCACCCGTCTCAGCCTCCCAAAGTGCTGGGATTACAGGCGTGAGCCACCATGCCCAGCCGGTTTTGTATTTTTAATAGAGATGGGGTTTCACCATGTTGGCCAGGCTGGTCTTGAACTCCTGACCTTAGGTGATCCACCCACCTCAGCCTCCCAGAGTGCTGGGATTATAGGCGTGAGCCACCACAACTGGCCTGAAGCCTCTTCACTTTCTGAAACTATTTTGCTTCCTTCTTTGATAACTTGTTTACTATTCCTTCCTTCCTCTCCTCCCCTACGGAAATGACAGTCACTGACTAATCACTTCTGTCTGCTGTCTGGGACAATTCCCAGCACACAGTGGGCGCTCGATGAACGTTGGTCAAATAAAGAAATAGCCAGTTCACTGCCCCTGCTCAGGTATTTGCAGCTGGTTCCGGCCTGGATGGTCTGAAACCCTCTGTTGGGAACAGCCTGACCACACCCTGGAATTTCATCTCAGAACTCTGCTCCCCAGTTTCACTTCAGGGCCGCTGCGGCTGCCACCGGGACCAGAGCTCTGACAAAATCTGAGTCAGCACCTAAAATAGCAAGTGGTGCATGGCTGCTGGGTGATTCACACCAGCCTCCTCCTTCCACGTGGCCCGGCAATCAGGTTGTCAGGCGGGAGGGGCCCTTCGGGTTCTCTGCTCGGTGAGTCCAGTTTCACCTTCGGGGACTGTCGTTCGCTTTCTCCCTTAGCTCCTTTCATTGCAAGTCCCCATTTCCGATCCGTGTGGCTTTTGGAGTCAGAATTAATCTTTTTGGGCCTCAGTTTGCCCCATCTGTAGGGTGGATCCATAATAGAAGCTTCTACCTTGAGGGGTCGTTTTGAGGATGAAAATGTGTGTGTTTATTTATGTATTTGATTTTTTGTTATATCGATGAGGGCTTCCTATGTTGCCCAGGCTGATCTCGAACGTCTGGCCTTGCCTCCTTATGCACCAGGACGATGGGCCTTCGCCACCGTGCCTCCCTATTTATTTTATTAT
>NW_016815169.1:0-4894 GCF_001698545.2 Rhinopithecus bieti
GCTCATTGATGAATATGGTGAAAAGGAAATATAATCAGATAAAAACTAGAAAGAAGGGTTCTGAGAAAAGCTTTGTCATGCGTGGATTGATCTCAGAGATTTACACCACCATTTTCATGGATCAGTTTGATATCACTGTTTTTGGGGAATCTGAGAATGGATATTTTGAATCGCATTGAAGCCTATGGTGACCAAGGAAGTATCCTCAGTTAAAAACTAAAAGAAGCTTAATGAGAAATTTCTTTGTGATGTGTGAATTCGTCTCACAGAGTCACACTTTTCTTTTCATGGAGCAGTTCCCTAACACTGTTTTCATGGAATCTGCAATGTTATATTCTGGAGCACATAGAGGTCTATAGTGAAAAGGAAATATTCTTAGATAAAACTAGAAAGAAGCTTTCTGAAAACTGCTTTGTAATGTTTGAATTCATCTAACACAGTTACACTTTTCTTTCCATGGAGCAGTTTGCTAACACTGTTTTCGTGGCATCTGGAATGTGATATTTGGGTGTGCATTGAGGTCTACAGTGAAAAGGAAATACCCTCAGATAAAACGAGAAAGAATTTTCTGAGAAACTGCTTTGTGATGTGTTAATTCACCACTCAGAGTTACAAGATTCTCCTCATGGATCAGTTTAGTACCATTGTTTTTGGGGAATCTGAGAAAGGATATTTTGGATTGCATTGAAGCCTAGGGTGACAAAGTAAATATCCTCACATAAAAACTAGAAAGAAGTTTTCTGAGAAAGTTCTTTGTGATGTGTGAATTCACCTCACAGAGTTACACCTTTCTTTTCATGGAGCAGTTTGCTAAGACTGTTTTTATGGAATCTGCCAAGGGATATTTGGTAGCACATTGAGGCATATAGTGAAAAAGGAAATATCCTCATATAAAAAGTAGAAAGGTTTCTGAGAAACTGCTTTGTGATTTGTGAATTCATCTCACAGAATAACAACGTTCTTTCCATTGAGCAGTTTCATAACACTGTTTTGGTGGAATTTACAATATTATATTTGGGAGCACCTTGAAGCCTATGGTGACACAGGAATATCCTCATATAAAAACCATAATATACTTTCTGAGAAACTCCTTTGTGATGTGTGAATTCATCTCACAGAGTTACCTGTTCTCTTCATTGAGCAGTTTGCTGACAGTTTTCTTGGAATATGCAAGGGGATATTTCAGAGTGTATTGAAGCTTATGGTGACAAAGGAAATATCCTCAGCCAAAAACTGGAAAGAAGTATTCTGAGAAACCTCTTTGAGTTGTGTGAATTCATCCCACAAAGTTACATGATTCTTTTCATTGACCAGATTGGTAGCATTGTTTTTGGGGAATCTGAGAAGGGATAATTTGGATCATAGTGAAGCCTATGGTGACAAAGGAAAAATCCACAGATTAAAAAATAGAAAGAAGGTTTCTGAGAAAGTCTTTGTGACGTGTGAATTCATCTCACAGAGTTATACCATTTTTTTCAAGGAGCAGTTTGCTAAGACTGTTTTTGTGGAATCTGTAAAGAGATATTTGGGAGCACATTGATTCATTTAGTGAAAAGGAAAATAGCCTCAGATAATAAGTAGAAATAATTTTTCTGAGAAACTCCTTTGTGATGTGTGAATTCATCTCACAGAATTACACAGTTCTTTCTTTGAGCAGTCTGGTAACACTGGTTTCGTGGAATCTGAAATAGGATAACTGGGAGCTCATTGAAGCCTAAGGCGACAAAGGAAATATCCCCAAATAAAAACCAAATGGAAGTTTTCTCAGAAACTGCTTTGTCATGTGTGAAGTCAGGTCATAGACTTACACCTTTCTTTCATTGAGAAGTTTGCTGACACTTTTATCGTTTAATATGCAATGGGGTATTTGGGAGTGCATTGAGGACTATGGTAAAAAATAGGAAATATCCTCAGGTGAAAACTAGAAGGAAGCTCTTTCAGAAACTGCTTTGTGATGTGTGAATTCAGCTCACAGAGTTACCCTGTTCTTTTCAATGAGCAGTTAACACGGTTTCCTTGGAATCTGCAAAGGGATATTTCAGAGTGCTTTGAAGCTTATGGTGACAAAGAAAATGTCCTTATATGAAAACTAGAAAGAAGCTTTCTGATAAACTGCTTTGTAATTTTTGAATTCATCTCACAGGTTTACACGATTCCCTTCATGTATCAATTTGCTAGCACTGTTTTGGGGAATCTGAGGAAGGATATTTTGAATTGCGTTGAAGCCAGTGGAGACAAAGGAAACATTCTCACATAAAAACAAGAAAGATTTCTAAAAAACGCTTTGTGATGTGTGAATTAATCTCATGGAATTACACCTTCCTTTTCATGGAGAAGATTGCTAACCCTGTTTGTGTGGAATATCCAAATGGATATTTGAGAGCGCATAGAAGCCTAGAGTGAAAAGGAAATATCCTCAGATAAAACTAGGAAGAAGCTTTCTGAGAAACTACTTTGTGATGTGTGAATTCATCTCAGAGTTACACTGTTCTTTTCAATGAGCAGTTTGCTAAACCTGTTTTCTTGGAATCTGCAATGGGATATTTCAGAGTGCATTTTAAACTTTTGGTGACAAAGGAAATATCCTCATATAAAAACTACAAAGAAACTGTCTGAGAAACCATTTTGTGATGTGAGAATTCATTTCACAGTGTTACATGACTATTTTAACGAATCAGTTTTGTAGCACCCTTTTTGGGGAATCTGAGTAGGGATATTTTGGATCACATTGAAGCCTATGGTGACAAAGGAAATATCCCCAGATAAAAACAAAGAAGAATCTTCCTGAGAAACGGTTTTGTGATGTTTATATTCATCACACTGAGTAACACCTTTCTTTTCATGGAGAAGTTTGCTCACACTGTTTTCTTAGAATCTTCAATGAGATATTTTGGAGGGAATTGCAGCTTATGGTGACAAAGGAAATACACTCACACAAAAAATAGAATGAAGCTTTCTGATAAAATACTTTGTGATTTATGAATTCATCTCACAGAGTTACACCTTTGCTTTCATGGAGCAGTTTGGTAGCACTGTTTATGGCGAATTTGGGAAGGGATATTTTGGATCTCATTGATGCCTATGGTGACAAAGCAAATATCCTCAGATAAAAACTAGAATCAAGCTTTCTGAGAAACTGCTTTGTGACACGTGAATTCATCTCACAGAGATATACTGTTATTTTTATTGAGAAGCCTGCTAACACTTTTTTCACGGAATCTGCAACAGGATATTCGCGAGCGCATTGGTGAACATGGTGAAAAAGGAAATATCCTCAGAGAAAAACTGGAAAGAATATTTCTGAGAAACAGCTTTATGTTGTGTGAATTCACCTTACAGAGTTACACCATTATTTAATGGAGGAGTTGTGTAACACTGTTTTGGGGGAATCTGAGAATGGATATTTAAGATCACATTGAAGACCACGGTGACAATGGGAATATCCTCAGATAAAAACTAGAAAGAAGCTTTCTGAGAAACTTCTTTGTGATGTGGGTATTCCTCTCACAGATTAACACGTTTCTTTTCATGGAGCAGTTTTGTAACACTGTTTTCGTGGAACCTACAAAAAGATATTTGTGATTGAGAAGGTCTATGGTGAAAAAGGAAATAGCCACAGGAAAAAAACTGAAAGAATTTTTTCAGTTTTTTCTGAGAAACTGTTTTGTGATGTGTACATTCATCTCACACAGTTACACCATTCTTTTCATTGACCAATTTGATAACACTGTTTTCAGGGAATCTGCAATAGGATATTTAGAAGCACATTGAAGCCAATGGTGACAAAGGATATATCCTCGGATAAAAACCAAAAACAAGCCTTCTGGGAAACTGCTTTGTGATGTTTGAATTCATCTCACAGAGTTACACCTTTATTTTCATGAAACCGTTTGGTAACACTGTTTTTGGGGAATCAGAAAAGGGATATTTTGGATCCCATTGAAGCCTATGGTGACCAGGAAATATCTTCAGATAAAACTAGAAAGAACTTTTCTAAGAAAATTTTGCGTTTATTCATCTCTAATAGTTACACTGTTCTTTTCATTGTTCAGTTCGATAGCAGTGTTTTCTTGGAATTCACAATGGGCTATTTCAGAGCACATTTTAAGCTTAAGGTGACAAAGGAAATAGCCTCATAAAAAAACTAGAAACAAACTTTGTGATAAATCATTTTGTGATGCGTTAGTTCATCTCACAGAGTTACACGATTCTTTTCATGAATCAGTTTTGGTAGCCCTGTTTTTGGGGAAACAGAGAAGGGATATTTTAAATTGTGTTGAAGAATATGGTGACAAAATTAATACCCACAGAAAAAACCAAAAAGAACTTTCTGAGAAACTACTTTATGATATGTGAATTCATCTCACACAGTCACAGTGTTCTTTTCACTGAACAGTTTGCTAACACTTTTTTTGAGGTATCTGCAATAGGATATTTTGGATCGCATTGAAGCTTATGGTGACAATGGAAATATCCCCAGATAAAAACCATAAAGAGATCTTCTGTGAAACTGCTTTGTGATGTGTGATTACATCTGAGAAAGTTACTACTTTCTTTTCATTGAGAAGTTTGCTAACACTCTTTTTGTCTAATCTACAAAGGGACATTTGAGATCACATTGAGGCCTACAGTGAAAAAGGAAATATTCTCAGATAAAAACGGGAAAGAAACTTTCTGAGAAACGGCTTTGTGATGTGTGTATTCATCTCACAGAGTAGCATGATTTTATTGGAGGAGTTTGCTGAAATTCTTTTCGTGGTATCTGCAGTAGGATATTTGGGAGCGCATTGAAGAATATTTTGACAAAGGAAATATCCTCAGACAAAAACCAAAAGGAAGCTTTCTGAGAAACTGCTCTGTGATGTGAATTCATCTCACAAGTTTACACCTTTCC
>NW_016815169.1:5425-10476 GCF_001698545.2 Rhinopithecus bieti
AGGAAATATCCGCAGATAAAACTAGAAAGAAGGTTTCTGAGAACGATCTTTCTGATATGTTAATTCAGCTCAAAGGGTTACACCTTTCTTTTAAAAGAGCAGTTTGCTAGCACTTTTTAACTGGGATCTGCAATTGGATATTTGGGAGTGCATTGAGGCCAAAGGTGAAAAGGAAGTATCCTCAGTTAAAACTAGAAAGAAGCTTTCTGAGAAACTGCTTTGTGATGTGTGAATTCATCTCACAGAGATGCACTGTTATTTTCATTGAGCAGTTTGCTAACACTGTTTTCTAGGAATCTGCAATGGGATATTTCAGAGTACATTGAAGTTTATGGTGACAAAGGAAATATCCTCATATAAAAAATAGAAAGAAGCTTTCTGAGATACCTCTTTGTGATATGTTAATTCATCTCACAGAGTTACACCTTTATTTTCATCAAGCAGTTGCAAACACTGTTTCCCTAGAATCTGCAAAGGGATATTTGGAAGTGCATTGAGGCCTACGGTGAAAAGGAAATATCATCAGATAAAACTAGAATAAAGCTTTCTGAAAAATTGCTTTGTTATGTGTGTATTCAAATCACAGAGTTACTCTGCTGTTTTCATTGATCAGTTTGCTAACACTGTTCTCTTGCAATCTGCAATGGGATATTTCAGATCACACTGAAGCTTATGATGACAAAGGAAATATCCTCATAAACAACTAGAAAGAAGCTTTCTGAGAAACCACTTCGTGATATGTTAGTTCATCTCACAGAATTACACGATTCTTTTCATGGAGCACTGTGTTTGGGAAATCTGAGAAGTGATATTTTGGATCACATTGAAGCCTATGGTGAAAAAGGAGTTATCCTCAGATAAAATCTAGAAAGAAGCTTTCTGAGAAAGTTCCCTATGATAACTTTTTTCATATTACAGAGTTGCACCTTTATTTTCATGGAGCAGTTTGCTAACAATGTTTTCGTGTAATCTGCAAAGGTATATTTGGGAGTGCATTGAGGCCTATAGTGAAAAGAGAAATATCCTCAGATAAAACTAGAAAGAATCTTTCTGAGAAACTGCCTTGTGATGTGTGAATTCATCTCACAGAGTTACACCTTTCTTTTCATTGAGCAATTTGATAATACTGTTTTGTGGAATCTGCAATAGAATATTTGGGAGTGCATTTAAGCCTATGGTGACCGAGGAAATATCCTCAGATAAAACCAAAAGAAGCTTTCTGAGAAACTGCTTTGTTATCTGTGAATTCATCACACAGAGTTACACTGTTCTTTTCATTGAGCAGTTTGCTAACATTGTTTTCTTGGAATCTGAGTTGGGATATTTCAGAGCACATTGAAGTTTATGATGACAAAGGAAATATCCTCAGACAAAAACCAGAAAGAAGCTTTCTGAGTAACTACTTTGTGATTTGTGAATTCATCCCTCAGAGTTACAGGATTCTTTTCATGGGGCAGTTTGATAGCACTGTTTTTGAGGAATCTGAGAGGGATACATTTTATCACATTGAAGCCTATGGTGACAAAGAGAATATCCTCCGATAAAAATTAGACGGAAGCTTTCTGAGAAAGTTCTTTGTGAGGTGTGAATTCATCTCATAGGGTTACACCTTTCTTTTCATGGAGCTATTTCCTAACACTGTTTTCGTGGAATCTGCAAGGGGATATTTTGGAGCACATTGAGGCCTAAGGTGAAAATCTAAATATCCTTGGAAAATATTGGAAAGAAGCTATTTGAGAATCTGCTTTGTGATGTGTGACTTCAAGTCACACAGTCACACTGTTCATTTCATTGAGTAGTTTGCTAACACTGTTTTCTTGGAATCTGCAATGTGATATTTCGGAGCGCCTTGAAGCTTATGCTGACAAAGGAAATATCCTCAGATAATAACTAGAAAGTAGCTTTCTGAGAAACAGCTTTGTGATTTGTTAATTCATCTCACTGAGTCACACAATTCTTTTCACGGATCAGTTTGATAGCACTGTTTTGGGAAATCTGAAGAAGGATATTTTGATCTCATTGAAGTGAATGGTGATAAAGGAAACATCCTTGGATAAATGGGATATTTTGAAATGCATTGAAGCATATGGTGACAAAGGAAATATAATCAGATACAAACTAGAAAGAAGCTTTCTGAGAAACCGCTTTCTGATGTGTGAATTCATCTCTCAGAATTACATGATTCCTTTCTTGGAGCAGTTTGCTAACACTGTTTTCGAGGAATCTGCAAAGGGATATTTCAGAACACATTGGTGTCAATGGATATAGCCTTAGAAAAAACTAGAAAGAAGCTTTCTGAGAAATTGATTGTGATTTGTGAATTCAACTCACAGAGTTACATGATTCTTTTCATGAAACAGTTTGGTAGCACTGTTTCTGGGGTCTCTGAGAAGGGACATTTTGGATCGCGTTGAGGCCTATGGTGCCAAAGTGAATATGCTCAAGTTAAAACTAGACAGAAGCTTTCTGAGAAAGTTTTTTGTGGTCTGTGAATTCATCTCATAGAGATACACCATTCTTTTCAGTCAGGAGTTTCATAACACTGTTTTCATGGAATCTTCAAAGTGATACTTGCAAGCGTATTGAGGCCTATGGTGAAAAAGAAAATAATCTCAGATAAAAACTAGAAAGAAGCCTTCTGAGAAACTACTTTGTGATGTGTGAATTCATCTCACAAAGTTATACTGATCTTTGCATTGAGCAGTTTTCTTACACTGTTATCTTGGAATCTGCATAGGGATATTTCGGAGTGAATTGAAGTTTATGATGACAAAGGAAATATCTTCATATAAAAACTAGAAAAAAGCTTTCTGAGAAACTGCTTTGTGATTTGTTAATACATCTCACAGAGTTACATGATTTATTTTGTGAATCAGTTGGGTAGCACCTGTTTTTGGGGAATCTGAGGAAGGATATTTTGGATCGCATTGAAGCCAATGATGACAAAGGAAGCATCCTTAGATAAAAACTAGAAAGAGGATTTATGAGAATTTCTTTGTGATGCGTGAATTCATCTCACAGAGTTGAGACTTTCTTTTCACCGAGCAGTTTGCTAACAATGTTTTCGTGAAATCTGCAAAGGAACATTCGGGAGCGCAATTAGGCCTATGGTGAAAAAGGAAATATCCTCAGATAAAAACTAGAAAGAAGATTTCTGAGAAACTACTTTGTGATGTGTGAACTCATCTCACAGAGTTACACCTTTCTTTTCATGGAGCAGTTTGCAAACCCTATTTTTGTGGAATCTGCAAGGTGATACATGAAAGCGCATTGAGTCCTAAGGTGACAAAGGAAATATCCTCAGGTAAAAACGAGAAAGAAGTTTTCTGAGAAAGTTCTTTGTGATGTGTCAGTTCATCTCTCACAGTTACATGATTCTTGTCATGGATCAGTTTGGTAGCAATGTTTTGGGGGAATCTGAGAAGCGATATTTTGGATCAAATTGAAGCCCATGGTGACAAAGGAAATATCCTCATATAAAAACCATGAACAAGCTTTCTGAGAAACTGCTTTATGATGTGTTAATTCACTTCACCGAGTTAAAACTTTCTTTGCATGGAGCAGTTTGCTAACAATGTTTTTGTGGAATCTGCACAGGGATATTTGGAAGTGAAATGTTGCCTATAGTGAGAAAGGAAATATCCTCAGATAAAAACCAGAAAGAAGCCATTTGAGAACCTACTTTGTGATATGAGAATTCATCTCAAAATGCTACATCATTCTTTTCATTGCCCAGTTTAGTGACACTATTATCGTGGAATCTGCAATAGCATATTTAGGAGCGCATTGATGCCTATGGTGACAAAAGAATTATCCTCACAGAGAAAGCAAAAAGAAGCTTTCCAAGAAACTGCTTTGTGATGTGTGAATTCATCTCACAGAGGTACAGGATTATTTTCATGGAGCAGTTCGGTGTCACTGTTTTTGGGTAATCTGAGAAGGTATATTTAAAATTGCATTGAAGTCTGTTTTGAAAAAGGAAATACCTTCAGATAAATAAAAAAGAAGTTTCTGAGAAAATGCTTTCAGATGTGTGAATTCATCTCACAGAGTTACACTGTTATTTTCATTGACGAGTTTGCTAACACTGTTTTCTTGGAATCTGCAATGCAATATTTTGGAGCTCATTCATGCTTGAGGTGACAAAGGAAATATCATCACATAAAAACTAGAAAGAAGCTTTCTGAGAAACTGCTTCATGATGTGTTAACTCATCTAACATAGTTGCACAACCCTTTGTCACCATAGGATTCAATGAGATCCAAAATATTCCTTCTCAGATTACTTATAAACCATGCTACCAAACTGATCCATGAAAAGAATCATGTAACTCTGTGACATGTATTATCACATCACAAAATGATTTCTCAGGAAGCTTCTTTCTAGTTTTTACATGAGGATATTACCTTTGTCACCATAAGCTTCAATGTACTCTGAAATATCAGATTGCAGATTCTAAGAAAATAGTGTTAGCAAACGGCTCAGTGAAAGAACAGTGTAAATCTGTGAGATGAATTCACGCATCAAAAAGGAGTTTCTCAGAAAGCTTGTTTCTAGTATTTAACTCAGGATATTTCTTGTTCACCATAGGCCTCAATGCGCTCCCAAATATCCTATGGCAGATTAAATGAAGTGTTAGAAAACTGCTTCATGAATGGAAAGGTCTAACTCTGTGAGATGAATTCACACATTACAAAGAAGTTTCTCAGATAACTTCTTTCTAGTTTTTATCTGAAGATATTTCCTTTGTCACCATAGGCTTCAAAGCACTCCCAAATATCCTATTGCAGATTGAACGAAAACAGTGTTATCAAACTGCTCAATGAAAAGAACCGTGTTGTTATCTGAGATGAATTCACACATCACAAAGCAGTTTATCAGAAAGCTTCTTTCTAGTTTTTATCTGAGGATATTTCCTTTTTCACTATAGGCCTCAATGCACTCCCATATCTGCACTCTGATATGACTTACCGCATTGAAGCTTATGGTGACAAAGGAAATCTCCACATAGATAAACCAAAAAGATGTTTTCTGAGAAACTGCTTTGTAAT
>NW_016815169.1:12646-18460 GCF_001698545.2 Rhinopithecus bieti
TCTGCGAAGGGATATTTGGAAGTGCATTGAGGCCTATAGTGAAAAAAGAATTATCCTCAGAAAAAAATGAGAAGGAAGATTTCTGAGAAACAGCTTTGTGACGTGTGAATTCATCATACAGATTTACACCATTCTTTTCAATGAGCAGATTGATAACACTTTCTTTGGTGGAATTTCAATAGGATATTTGGGAGAGCATTGAAGATTACGGTGACAAAGGAATTATCCTCAGACTAAAACCAAAATAAGCTCTCTGAGAAACTGCTTTGTGATCTGTGAATTCATCTCACGGATTTACACGTTTCTTTTCATGGAGCAGTTTGCTAACACTATTTTCTTGGAATCTGCAAAGGAATATTCATGAGCATATTGAGGCCTACAGTGAATAAAGAAATATCCTCATACAAAAACTAGAAAAAAGCTTTCTGAGAAAGTACTTTGTGATTTGTGAGTTCATCTCACAGAGTAACACAGTTCTTTTCATGGAATAGTTTGGTATCACTGTTTTTGAGGAATCTGTGAAGGGATATTTTGGATCACATTGAAGCCTATATTGCCAAAGAAATACTCTCAGATAAAAAGTAGAAAGAAGGTTTCTGAGAAAATTCCTTGGATGTGTGGATTCATCTCAGAGAGGTACACCATTATTTTCTTGTGAAGTTTGCTAACACTTTATTCGTGAAATCCACAATGGGATATTCGGGAGCGCATTGAGGAATATGGTTAAACAGGAAATATCCTTAGATTAAAGCTGGAAAGAAGCATTCTGAAAAACAGCTTTGTGATTTTTGAATTCATCTCAGAGAGTTACACCATTCTTTTCATGGAGTCGTTTGTTAGCCCTGCTTTTGGGGAATCTGAGAAGGGATATTTTGGATTGCACTGAAACCTATGATGAAAAAGGAAATATCGTCAGATAAAAACTAGAAATAAACTTTCCGAAAAACTTCTTTGGGATGTGTGAGTTCATCTCACATAGTTACACCTTTTTTTATGGAACAGTTTGCTAACACTGATTTTGCGGAATCTTCAAAGGGATATTTGGGAGCGAGTTGAGTCCGATGGTGAAAAAGGAAACATTGTCAGAAAAAAACTAGAAAGAAGCTTTCTGAGAAACTGCTTTTTGATATGTGAATTCATCTTACAGAGCCACACCGTTCTCTTCATTGAGCAGTTTGATAACACTGTGTTCATGGAAACTGCAGTTTATTATATTTGGGAACACATTGAAGTCTATGATTACAAAGGAAATATCCTCAGAAACAAACAAAAAAGAAGATTTCTGTGAAACTGCTTTGTGATGTGTGGATTCATCTAACAGACTTACACCGTTCTTTTCATTGAGAAGTTTGCTAACACTTTTTTCATGGAAACTGCAAATTGATAATCGGGAGTGCTTTGAGGAAGATGGTGAAAAAGGAAATATCCTCAGATAAAAACTAGAGAGAAGCTTTCTAGGAAACAGCTTTGTGACATATCAGTACATCTCACAGAGTTACATGATTCTTTTCTTAGAGAAGTTTGCTAACACTGTTTTTGTGGACTCTGCAATAGGATATTTGGGAGTGCATTGAAGCCTATGGTGACAAATTAAATATCCTCAGACAAAAAACCAAAACCAAGCTTTCTGAGAAACTGGTTTGTGATGTGTGAATTCACCTCACAGAGTTACACCTTTTTCTTCATGGAGTAGTTTGCTAACACTGTTTTCGTGGAATCTGCAAAGGGATATTTGGGAGAACCTTGACTCCTATGGTGAAAAGTTAATATCCTGNATTCGGGAGCGCAATTAGGCCTATGGTGAAAAAGGAAATATCCTCAGATAAAAACTAGAAAGAAGATTTCTGAGAAACTACTTTGTGATGTGTGAACTCATCTCACAGAGTTACACCTTTCTTTTCATGGAGCAGTTTGCAAACCCTATTTTTGTGGAATCTGCAAGGTGATACATGAAAGCGCATTGAGTCCTAAGGTGACAAAGGAAATATCCTCAGGTAAAACGAGAAAGAAGTTTTCTGAGAAAGTTCTTTGTGATGTGTCAGTTCATCTCTCACAGTTACATGATTCTTGTCATGGATCAGTTTGGTAGCAATGTTTTGGGGAATCTGAGAAGCGATATTTTGGATCAAATTGAAGCCCATGGTGACAAAGGAAATATCCTCATATAAAACCATGAACAAGCTTTCTGAGAAACTGCTTTATGATGTGTTAATTCACTTCACCGAGTTAAAACTTTCTTTGCATGGAGCAGTTTGCTAACAATGTTTTGTGGAATCTGCACAGGGATATTTGGAAGTGAAATGTTGCCTATAGTGAGAAAGGAAATATCCTCAGATAAAACCAGAAAGAAGCCATTTGAGAACCTACTTTGTGATATGAGAATTCATCTCAAAATGCTACATCATTCTTTTCATTGCCCAGTTTAGTGACACTATTATCGTGGAATCTGCAATAGCATATTTAGGAGCGCATTGATGCCTATGGTGACAAAAGAATTATCCTCACAGAGAAAGCAAAAGAAGCTTTCCAAGAAACTGCTTTGTGATGTGTGAATTCATCTCACAGAGGTACAGGATTATTTTCATGGAGCAGTTCGGTGTCACTGTTTTGGGTAATCTGAGAAGGTATATTTAAAATTGCATTGAAGTCTGTTTTGAAAAGGAAATACCTTCAGATAAATAAAAAAGAAGTTTCTGAGAAAATGCTTTCAGATGTGTGAATTCATCTCACAGAGTTACACTGTTATTTTCATTGACGAGTTTGCTAACACTGTTTTCTTGGAATCTGCAATGCAATATTTTGGAGCTCATTCATGCTTGAGGTGACAAAGGAAATATCATCACATAAAACTAGAAAGAAGCTTTCTGAGAAACTGCTTCATGATGTGTTAACTCATCTAACATAGTTGCACAACCCTTTGTCACCATAGGATTCAATGAGATCCAAAATATTCCTTCTCAGATTACTTATAAACCATGCTACCAAACTGATCCATGAAAAGAATCATGTAACTCTGTGACATGTATTATCACATCACAAAATGATTTCTCAGGAAGCTTCTTTCTAGTTTTACATGAGGATATTACCTTTGTCACCATAAGCTTCAATGTACTCTGAAATATCAGATTGCAGATTCTAAGAAAATAGTGTTAGCAAACGGCTCAGTGAAAGAACAGTGTAAATCTGTGAGATGAATTCACGCATCAAAAGGAGTTTCTCAGAAAGCTTGTTTCTAGTATTTAACTCAGGATATTTCTTGTTCACCATAGGCCTCAATGCGCTCCCAAATATCCTATGGCAGATTAAATGAAGTGTTAGAAAACTGCTTCATGAATGGAAAGGTCTAACTCTGTGAGATGAATTCACACATTACAAAGAAGTTTCTCAGATAACTTCTTTCTAGTTTTATCTGAAGATATTTCCTTTGTCACCATAGGCTTCAAAGCACTCCCAAATATCCTATTGCAGATTGAACGAAAACAGTGTTATCAAACTGCTCAATGAAAAGAACCGTGTTGTTATCTGAGATGAATTCACACATCACAAAGCAGTTTATCAGAAAGCTTCTTTCTAGTTTTATCTGAGGATATTTCCTTTTCACTATAGGCCTCAATGCACTCCCATATCTGCACTCTGATATGACTTACCGCATTGAAGCTTATGGTGACAAAGGAAATCTCCACATAGATAAACCAAAAAGATGTTTTCTGAGAAACTGCTTTGTAATCTGTGAATTCATCTCACAGAGTTACACCGTTCTTTTCATTGAGTAGTTTGATAACATTGTTTTTGTGAAATCTGTAATAGGATATTTGGGCGCGCATTGAAGCCTATGGTGACAAAGGAAATAATCTCATAGATAAACCAAAAGAAAGTGTCTGAGAAACTGCTTTGTGATGTGTGAATTCATCTCACAATGTTACACTGTTCTTTTCATCGAGCAACTTGCTAACACTGTTTTCCTGAAATCTTAAATGGAATATTTCAGAGCACATTGAAACTTATGTTGACATAGGGAATATCCTCATAGAAAAAGCAGAAGGAAGCTTTCTGAGAAACCACTTTCTGATGTGTTAATTCATCTCAAATAGTTACACGATTCTTTTCATGGATCAGTTTGGGATCACTGTTTTTGGGGAATCTGATAAAGGATATTTTGGAACACATTGAAACCTATGCTGACAAAGGAAATATCCACAGATGAAAACTATAAAGAAGCTTTCTGATATAGTTCTTTATGATGTGTGAATTCATCACACAGAGTTACACCATTCTTTTCATGGAGCAGTTTGCTAACACTGTTTTGGTGGAATCTGCACATGGGTATTTCAGAGGGCATTGATGACTGTGGTGAGAGACTAACTATCCTCAGATTAAAAACGAGAAAGAAACTGTCTGAGAAACTGCTTTGTGATGTGTGAATTCATCTCACAATGTTACACTGTTCTTTTCATCGAGCAGTTTGGTATAACTGTTTTGTGGAATCTGCAAAGGTATATTTGGGAGTGCTTTGAAGCTTATGGTGACAAAGGAAACACCCTCATGTAATAATTAGAAAGAAGCTTTCTGAGAAACCACTTTGTGATGTGTGAATTCATCTCACAGGGTTACACTGTTCATTACATAGAGCAGTTTGCTAACACTGTATTCTTGGAATCTGCAATGGGATATTTCGGAGTGCATTGAAGGTTATGGTGACAAAGGAAATATCCTCAGAGAAAAAATGGAAATAAGCTTTGTGAGAAACTGCTTTGTGTTTTGTGAATTTATCTTACAGAGTTACACGATTCTTTTCATGGAGCAATTTGGTAGCACTGTTTTTGGGGAATCTGAGAAGCGATATTTTGGATTGCATTGAAGCCTATATTGACAAAGGAAATATTCTCAGAAAAAAACTAGAAAGATGCTTTCTGAGAAAATTCCTTGTGATGTGTGGATTCATCTCAAAGAGGTACACCATTCTTTTCTTGAGAAGTTTGCTAACATTTTTTTCATGGAATCTGCAATGGGATATTCGGGAGCACCTTGAGGAACATGGTTAAAAGGAAATATCCTCAGATTAAAGCTAGAAAGAAGCTTTCTGAAAACGGCTTTTGATTTCTGAATTCATCTCACAGCGTTACATCATTCTTTTCATGGAGCAGTTTGGTAGCACTGGTTTTGTGGAATCTGAGAAGGGATATTTTGGATCTCATTAAAGCCTACAGTGACAAGGGAAATATCTTCAAATAAAAACTAGAAAGAAGCTTTCTAAGAAATTTGTTTGTGATGTGTGAATTCATCTCACAGAGATACACCTTTTGTTTTCATGTAGCAGTTTGTTAACACTGTTTTCGTGCAAACAACAAAGGAATATTTGGGCATGCATTGAAGTCTATGGTGACAAAGGAAATATCCTCACACAAAAAACAAAAAGAAGCTTACTGAGAAACTGCTTTGTGATTTGTGAATTCATTTAACAGTGTTACACTATTCTTTTTATGGATCAGTTTGGTAGCACTGTTTTGGGGAATCTGAGAAGGGATCATGTGAATCGCATTGAATCCTATGGTGACAGAGGTAATATCCTCGGATAAAACAAGAAGGAATCCTTCTGAAAAGTGTTTGTGATGTTTGAATTCATCTCTCAGATTTACACCATTATTTTTATTGATAAGCTTGCTAACACTTTTTTTCATGGAATCTGCAATGGTATATTTGGGAGTTCATTGAGGAATATTTTGAGAAAGGAAATATACTCTGATGAAAACCAGAAAGAAACAGCTTTGTGATGTGTGAATTCATCTCAAAGAGTTACACCATTCTTTTCATGAA
>NW_016815169.1:21523-40435 GCF_001698545.2 Rhinopithecus bieti
TTTTCATGGATCAGTTTGGTACCAGTGTTTTGGGGAATCTGTGAAGGGATATTTTGATTGCTATGAAGCCTAGGGTGACAAAGGAAATACCCTCAGATAAAAACCAGAAAGAAGCTTTCTAGGAAAGTTCTTTGTGATGTGTGAATTTACCTCACAGAGTTACACCTTTTCGTTTCATGGAGCAGTTTGCTAACACTGTTTTCATGGAATGTGCAAAGGGATATTTGGGAGCGAGTGGAGACTGATGATAAACAAGGAAATAACTTCAGACAAAAACTAGAAAGAAGCTTTCTGAGAAACTGCTTTGTGATGTGTGAAATCATCTTACAGAGCCACACCATTCTCTTTATTGAGTAGTTTGATAATGCTGTGTTCGTGGAATCTGCAATATAATATTTGGGAGCACATTGAAGGCTCTGGTGAAAAAAAAATCCTCAGATAAAAACGAAAAAGAAGCCTTTTGTGAAACTGCTTTGTGATGTGTGAATTCATCTCACAGAGTTACACTGTTCTTTTCCTTTTGCAGACTGCTAACAGTTTTCTTGGAATCTGCAATGGGATACATCGGATTTTGTTGAAGCTTAGGGAGACAAAGGAAATATCCTCATATAAAAACTAGAAAGAAGCTTCCTGAGAAACTGCTTTATGATGTGGTAAGTCATTTCACTGACTTACAGGATTCTTTTCATGGTTCAATTTGGTAGCACTGTTTTGGGGGAATCTGAGATGGGATATTTGGGATCACATTGAATCCTTTGGTGAAAAGGAAATATCCTCAGATAAAAACTAGAAAGAAGCTTTCTGAGAAAGTTCTTTGTCATGTGTGAACTCATCTCACAGAGTTACACTGTTTCTTTCATTGAGCAGTGTGATAACACTGTTTTTGTGGTATTGGCAATAGGATATTTCGGAGTGCATTAGATTCTATTGTGAGAAAGGAAATATACTCAGATAAAATCCAAAAAGCAGCATTCTAAGAAACTGTTTTATGATGTTTGAATTCATGTCACAGAGTTACACCTTTTTTTTCATGGAGCAGTTATCTAACACTGTTTTCATGGAATCTGCAAAGGGACATATGGGAGTGCAATGAGGTCTATGGTGAAAAAGAAATATCCTCAGATAAAAACTAGAATGAAGCTATTGGAGAAACTGCTTTGTGATGTGTGAATTCATGTCAGAGATTTACACTGCTCTTCTCATCGAGCACTTGGCTAACACTGTTTTCTTGGAATTTGCAATGGGATATTTTGGAGCACATTGAAGCTTATGTGGACAAAGAAAATACCCTCATATAAAAAATAGAAAGAAGTTTTCTGAGTAACTGCTTTGAGATGTGTTAATTCATCTCACAGTGTTACATGACTCCTTCCTTGGATCACTTTGGTAACACTGTTTTTGGGGAATCTGAGAAGGGATATATTGGATCACATTGAAGCCCATGGTGACAAATGAAATATCCTCTGATGAAAACTAGAATGAAACTTTCTGAGAAAGTTCTTTGTGATGTGTGAATTCATCTCACAGAGTTACACTTTCCTTTTCATGGAGCCGTTTGCTAACACTGTTTTTGTGGAATGTGCAAAAGGATACTTGGGAGCACTTTGAGGTCTACGGTGAAAAAGGAAATATCCTCAGATAAAGACTAGAAAGAAACATTCTGAGAAGCTGCTTTGTGATGTGTGAATTCATCTCACAGAGTTACACCATTCTTTTCATTGAGAAGTTTGCTAATACTGTTTCCATGGAATGTGCAAAGTTATATTTCCGAGCTCATGGAAGCTTAAGGTGACAAAGGAAATAACCTCATATAAAAACTAGAAAGAAGCTTTCTGAGGAAACGTTTTCTGATGTGTGAATTCATTTCATAGAGTTTCACTGTTGTTTTCATTGAGCAGTTTCATAGCAATCTTTTTGGGGAATCCACAATGGGAAATTTCGGAGTGCATTGAAGCCTTTGGTGACAAAGGAAATATCCTCAGGCAAAAAATTACTGAGCAACTGCTTTGTGATTTATGAACTCGTCTCACAGAGTGACATGATTCTTTTCATGGAGCACTTTGGTAGCACTGCTTTGGGGGAATATGAGAGGAGTTATCTTGGATTGCATTGATGCCTATAGTGACAAAGGAACTATCCTCAGATAAAACTAGAAAGAAGTTATCTGAGAAACTTCCCTGAGAAGTGTGAATTCATCTCACAGAGTTACACCATTCTTTTCTTGGAGCAGTTTGACAACACTGTTTTTGTGGAATCGGCAATAGGATATTTGGAAGTGCCTTGAAGCCTACTGTGACAAGGGAAATATCCTCAAACTAAAACCAAAAAGAAGCTTTCTGAGAAACTGCTTTGTGATGTGAAAATTCATATCAATGACTTACACCTTTCTAGTCATGGAGCAGTTTGCTAAGACTATTTTCGTGGGATCTGCAAAAGGATATTCATGAGCAAATTGAGGCAAATGGTGAAAAGGGAAATATCCTCCGACAAAAGCTAGAAAGAGGCTTTCTGAGAAACTGCTTTGGAAATTGTGAATTCACCTCACAGAGTTACATGATTCTTTTCATGGAGCAGTTTGATAGCACTGCCTTGGGGAATCTCAGAAGTTATGTTTTGAATCGCATGGATGCTGTTGGTGACAAAGGAAATATCCTCAGATAAAAAGTAGAAAGATTTCTGAGGAAGTTCTTTGTGATGTATGAATTCATCTCACAGAGTTACACCTCTCTTTTCATGGAGCAGTTTGCTAACACTCCTTTCGTGGAATCTGCAAAGTGATATTTGGGAGCACATTGAGGCCTGTGGTGAAAAAGCAACTATCCTAAGATAAAAACTAGAAAGAAGCTTTCTGAGTAACTGCTTAGTGATGTGTGAATTCATCTCACAGAGTTACACTGTTGTTTGCATTGAGCATTTTGCTTACACTGTTTTCTTTAAGACTGCAATGGGATATTACAAAGTTCCTTGAAGCTTATGGTGAGAAAAGAAATATCCTCACATAAAACCTAGAAAGAAACTTTCTGAGAAACTGCTGTGTGATGTGTTAATTCATCTCACAGTGTTCCATGATACTTTTCACAGTTAAGTTTGGTAGCAGTGTTTTTGGGGAATCTGAGAAGGGATATTTTGGATTGAATTGAAGCCTATGGTGACAAAGGAAATGTTCTCAGATAAAAACTAGAGAGAAGCTTTATGAGAAACCTCTTTGTGATTTGTTAATTCACCTAAGTGTTACACGATTCTTTTTATGGAGTGGTTTGGTAGCACTATTTTTGTCTTGTCTGATAAAGGATATTTGTGAGCACATAGAAGCCAATGGTGGAAAAGGAAATATCCTGATATAAAAACTAGAAGGAAGCTTTCTGAGAAATTTATTTGTGATGGGTGAATTCATCACAGAGAGTTACATCTTTGTTTTCTTTGAGCTGTTTGGTAGCACTGTTTTTATGGAATCTGCAAAGGGATATTCGGGAGCTCCTAGAGGATTATGGTAAAAAAGAAAATTACTTCAGATAAAAACTGTAGAGAAACTATGCGAGAAATGGTTTTGTGATGTGTATATTCATCTCATAGAGTTTAAACTTTTTGTTGATTGAGCAATTTGGCATCACTGTTTCCATGGAATCTGAGAGTAGTTATTTGGGATCTCATAGATGCCTATGGTGAAAAAGGAAATATCCTCAGATATCAACCAATAAGAAGCTTTCTGTGAAACTGCTTTGTGATGTGTGAATTCATTTCACAGAGTTTTACCATTCTTTTCATTGAGAAGTTTGCTAACACTTTTTATCAATTAATTTGCATTAGGATATTCAGGAGCACATTTAGGAATGTGGTGAAAAAAAAATCCTCAGAAAAAAATCTAGAAAGATGTCTTCTGAGAAACAGCTTTGTGATATGTGAATTCATTTCAAATAATTACACCATTCTATTAATGGAACAGTTTGGTATCACTGTTTTTGGGGAATCTGAGAAGGGATACTTTGGATCACATTGAAGCCTATGGTGACAAAGGAAATATCCCCAGATAATATCTAGAAAGAAACTTTCTGAGAAACGACTTTTTGATGTGTGAATTCATCTCACAGTTTCACGAGTCTTTTCATTGATCACTTGGTAGTACTGTTTTTGGGGAATCTGAGAAGGGATGTTTTCGATTGCATTGAAACCTGTGATGACAATGGAAATATCTTCAGATAAGAACTATGAGAAATTTCTGAGAATCTACTTTGTAATGTGTGAATTCATCTCACAGAGTAACACCTTTCTTTTCATGGATCAGTTTGCTAACACTATTTTCCTGGAATATACAAAGGGATATTTGGGAGCGAGTTGAGACCTATGATGAACAAGGAAATATCCTCAGAAAAAAAATAGAAAGAAGCTTTCTGAGAAATGGTGTTGTGATGTGTGAATTCACCTCACTGAGTTACACCACTCTTTTCATGGAGCAGTTTTGTGGCACTGTTTTTGGGGAATCTGAGAAGGAATAATTTGAATCA
The DNA here is from genome assembly GCF_001698545.2 of Rhinopithecus bieti. Lineage (NCBI taxonomy): Eukaryota > Metazoa > Chordata > Mammalia > Primates > Cercopithecidae > Rhinopithecus > Rhinopithecus bieti. The sequence goes on from NW_016815169.1 coordinate 26,026, forward strand.
CATTGAAGCCTATGGTGACAAGAAAATATTCTCAGATAAAATTTAGATAGAAGCTTTTTGAGAAACTGCTTTGTGATGTGTGTATTCATCTCACAGAGTAGCACAATTCTTTTCTTGGAGCAGTCTGCTAAAACTGTTTTTGTGGATTCTGCAAAGGGATATTCGGGAGCACATTGAGGAATATGGTGAAAAAGAAATTATCCTCAGATAAAAGTAGAAAAAACCTTTCTGAGAAACAGTTCTGTGATGTGAGAATTCATCCCACAGAGTTGCACCACACTTTTCGTGATGAAGTTTATTAGCACTGTTTTTGGTGAATTGGAGAAGGGATATTGGGAATTGCATTTAAGCCTATGGTGACAAAGGAAATATCCTGATAAAAACTAGAAAGAAGCTTTCTGAGAAAACACTTTGTGATGTGTCAATTCATCTCACAGAGTTACACGATTCTTATCATGGATCAGTTTGGTAGCACTGTTTTTGAGGAATCTGCAAAGGATATTTGGGAGCACATTGAGGCCTATGGTGACAAAGGAAATATCCTCAGACAAAACCAAAAGAAACTTTCTGAGAAACTGCTTTGTGATGTGTGAATTCATCTCAGATTTTTACACCTTTCTTTTCAGGGAGCAGTTTGCTAACACTATTTTCGTGGAATCTGCAAAGATATTCACGAGAGCATTGAGGCCTATTATGAAAAAGGAAATATCCTCAGATAAAAACTAGAGAGAAGCTTTCTGAGAAATTGCTTTGTGATGTGTGAATTCACCGCACAGAGTTACACTGTTCTTTTCATTATGTAGTTTGCTAGCACTATTTTCTTGGAATCTGGAATGGGATATTTCAGAGCACATTGAGGCTGATGGTGACAAACCATCAGTTACACTGATGATGGTTATACAAACCAACGATTACACTGTTCTTCTCATTGAGCAGTTTGTTAACACTGTTTTGTTGGAATCTCCAATGGGATATTTTAGATCACATTGATGCTTATGGTGACAAAGGGAATATCATCAGACAAAAACTAGAAAGAAGCTTTCTGAGAAACAGTTTGGTGATTTGTAAATTAATCTCTCAGAGTTACACATTTCTTTCTGTGGAGCAGTTTCCTAACAGTGTTTTCATGGAATCTGAAAAGGGATATTTTGGAGTGCTTTGAGGCCTATGGTGAGAAAAGAAATATCCTCTGACTAAAACAAAAATGAAGCTTTCTAAGAAAGTGCTTAGTGACGTGTGAATTCACGCCACAGAGTTACACTGTTCTTTTCATTGAGCAGTTTTCTAGCACTGTTTTCTTGGATTCCGCAATGGCATATTTCAGAGCACATTGAACCTTATGGTGACAAAGAAAATAACCTCATATAAAAACTAGAGGGAAGATTTCTCAGAAACTGCTTCATGCTGTGTTAATTCGTCTCACAGAGTTATATGACTCTTTTCATGGATTAGTTTAGTAGCTTATTTTTGGTTAATTTGAGAAGGGATATTATGGATAGCATTGAAACCTAGGGTGAGAAAGGTAATATCCTCAGAAGAAAATTAGATGGAAGTTTTCTGAGAAAGTTCTTTGTGATGTTTGAATTCATCTCACAGAGTTACACCATTCTTTACATGGTACAGTGTGCTAACACTGTTTCCCCGGAATCTGCAAAAGGATATTTGGGAGTGCATTCAGGCCTGTAGTGAAAAAGGAAATATCCTCATATAAAAACCCAAAACAAGCTCTCTGAGAAACTGCTTTGTGATGTGTGAGCTCATCTCAAAGATTTACACCTTTCTTTTCAGGGAGCAGTTTGCTAACACTATTTTCGTGGAATCTGCAAAGATATTCACGAGCGCATTGAGGCCTATTATGAAAAAGGAAATATCCTCAGATAAAAACTAAAGAGAAGCTTTCTGAGAAACTGCTTTGTGATATGTGAATTCACCTCACAGAGTTACACTGTTCTTTTCATTGAGCAGTTTGCTAACACTGTTTTCTTGTAATCTGCTATAGGATATTTTGGAGCACATTGAAGCTTATGGTGACAAAGGAAATACCCTCACAAAAAAAAAAAAAACCAGTAAGAAGCTTTTTGAGAAACTGCTTTGTGATTTGTGAATTCGTCTCACAGAGTTACATGTTTCTTCTCATGGAGCAGTTTGATAACACTGTTTGTGTGGAATCTGAGAAGGCATACTTTGGATCACATTGAAGCCTATGGTGACAAAGGAAAAACTCAGATAAAAACTAGAAAGAAGCTCTCTGAGAAACTGCTTTGTGATGTGTGGTTTCATCTCACAAATTTACATCTTTCTTTCCATGGAGTAGTTTGTTAACATGGTTTTCATAGAATATGCAAAGGGATATTCTGGAACACCTTGAAGCGTGTAGTGAAAAAGGAAATATCCTCACATAAAAACTAGAAAGAAACTTTCTGAAAAACAGCTTTGTGATGTGTGAATTCATCTTACATTGCTACACCATTCTTTTCATTGAGCAGTTCAATAACACTGTTTTCTAGTAATCTGCAATAGGATATTTTGGAGTGCATTTAAGTCTATAGTGACAAAGAAAATGTCCTCAGATAAAAGCCAAAAAGAAGCTTGCAGTGAAACTTTGTGATGTATGAATTGATCTCACAGTTTTACATCTTTCTTTTCGTGGAGCAGTTTGTTAACACTATTTTCCTGGAATCTACTAAGGGATATTCATGAGCACATTGAGGTAAAATGCGAAAAGGAAATATCCTCAGAAAAAAACAGAAAGAAGCTGAGAAACTGCTTTGTGATTTGTGAATTCTTCTCTCAGACTTACGTGATGATTTTCATGCAGAAGTTTGGTAGCTCTGCTTTGGGGAATCTGAGAAAGGATTATTTGGATCGCATGAAGCCTATGGTGAAAAAGGAAATATCCTCAGATAAAATCGTGAAAGAATCATTCTGAGAAACTTCTCCATAATGTGTGAATTCATCTCACAGAGTTATACCTTTCTTTTCATGGAGCCGTTTGCTAACACTGTTTTCGTGGTAACAGCAAAGGGATATTTTTGAGTGCATTGAGGCCTATGATAAGAAAGGAAATATCCTCTGATCAAAACCAGAAAGAAGCTTTCTGAGAAAGTGTTTGGTCACGTGTGAATTCATCTCACAGAGTTACACTGATCTTTTCATTGAGCAGTTTTCTAACAATGTTTTTTCTTGGAATCTGCAATGGGATATTTCAGAGCACCTTGAACCTTATGGTGACAAAAAAATATAACCATATAAAAACTAGAGGGAAGCTTTGTTAGAAACTGCTTCATGTTGTGTCAATTCGTTTCACAGTGTTACACAACTCTTTTCATGGATCAGTTTGGTAGCACTCTTTTTGGTTAATTTGAGAAGGAATATTTTGGATAGCATTGAAACCTAGGGTGAGAAAGGAAATATTCTCAGAAGAAAATTAGATGGAAACTTTCTGAGAAAGTTATTTGTGATGTTTGAATACATCTCAAAGAGTTGCACCATTCTTTTCATGGTGCAGTTTGCTAATACTATTTCCCCGGAATCTGCAAAGGGATATTTGGGAGCACATAGAAGCTTATGGTGACAAAGGAAATATCCTCAGAAAAAAACCAGTAAGAAGCTTTCTGAGAAATTGCTTTGTGATTTACGAATTCATCTCACAGAGTTACACGTTTCTTTTCATGGAGAAGTTTGCTAATACTGTTTTCGTGGAATCTGCAAAAGGGATATTCTGGAGCTCCTTGAGGCCTGTAGTGAAAAAGGAAATATCCTCAAATAAAATCTAGAAAGAAGCTTTCTGAGAAAACACTTTGTGATATGTCAATTCATCTCACAGAGTTACACGATTCTTATCATGGATCAGTTTGGTACCACTTTTTTTGAGGAATCTGCAATAGGATATTTGGGAGCACATTGAAGCCTATGGTGACAAAGGAAATATCCTCAGACAAAAACCAAAAAGAAACTTTCTGAGAAACTGCTTTGTAATGTGTGAGTTCATCTCACAGGTTTACAGCTTTCTTTTCATGGAGCAGTTTGCTAACACTATTTTCCTGGAATCTACAAAGGGATATTCCTTAGCACATTGAGGCAAAAGGTGAAAAAGGAAATATCCTCAGACAAATCTAGAAAGAAGCTTGCTGTAAAACTGCTTTGTGATTTGTGAATTCATCTCTCAGAGTTACATGATTCTTTTCATGCAGAAGCTTGGTGGCACTGTTTTTGGGGAATCTGAGAAGGGATAATTTGGATCACATTGAAGCCTATGGTGATGCAGGAAATATACTCAGATAAAATCTTGAAAGAACCATTCTGAGAAACTCCTTCATGATGCTTGAATTAATCTCATAAAGTTACAATCTTCTTCTCATTGAGAAGTTTGCTAACACTTTTTTCATGGAATGTGTTATGGGATATTCCAGAGGGCATTGAAGAATATGATGAAAAAGAAAATATCCTCAGATAAAAACTAAAAAGAACATTTCAGAGAAACAGCTTTGTGATATGTGAATTCATCTCACAGAGTTACACCATTCTGTTCATGGAGCATTTTGGTAGCCCTGTTTTGGGAAATCTGAGAAAGGATATTTTGAAATGCATTGAAACCTATGGTGACAAAGGAACTATCCCCAAATAAAAGCTAGAAAGAAGCCTTCTTAGAAACTGCTTTGTGATGTGTGAATTGATCTCACATTTACACTGTTCTTCTCATAGGGCAGTTTGCTAACACTTTTTTCTTGGAATCCACAATGGGATATTTTGGAGCACATTGAAGACCATTGTGATATGCGAGTTTATCTCACAGAAGTACACCTTTCCTTGTATGCAGCAGTCTCCTAACACTGTTTTCTTGGATTCTGCAAAGGAATATTTGGGAGCACATGGAAGCCAATGGTGGAAAAGGAAATATCCTGACATAAAAACTAGAAAGAAGCTTTCTAAGAAATGTCTTTGTGATGGGTGGATTCATCACAGAGTTACACCTTTGTTTTCCTTGAGCGGCATGGTAGCACTGTTTTCATGGAAACTGCAAAATTATATTCGGGAGCTCCTAGAGGCTTTGGGTTAAAAAAATAAATAACTTCAGATGAAAACTGGAGAGAAGCGCTTCGAGAAACGGTTTTGTGATGTGTGTATTCATCTCATAGAGTTTAGCCTTTTTGTTGATTGAGTAGTCCATCACCACTGTTTTTGTGGTATCAGAGAAGTTAGTTGGGAGCGCATTGAAGCCTATGGTGAAAAAGGAAATATCCTCAGATTTAAACTAGAAAGAAGCTTTCTGAGAAACTACTTTGTGATGTGTGAATTCATCTCACAGAGTTAAACCTTCCTTTTCATTGAGCAGATTGGTAACACTGTTTTTGTGGAATCTGCAAAGTGATATTTGGGAGTGCATAGAGTCTAATGGCAAAAAAGAAAATACCTTCAGGCAAAAACTGGAGTGAAGCTTGCTGATAAACTCCTTTGTGATGTGTGCATTCATCTAATAGAGCTAAACATTTCTGTTGAGGGAGCACTTTGGCATCACTGTTTTTATGGTGTCTTAGAAAGGATATTTTGGAGCTCATTGAAGCCTATGGGAGAAAAGGAAATATCCTCAAATAAAAACTAGAGAGAACCTTTCTGAGAAACTGCTTTGTGATGTGTTAATTCATCTCATGGAGTAACACGATTCTTTTCAAGGATCAGTTTGGTAGCACTGTTTTTGAGGAATCTGAGAAGGGATATTTTGGATCGCATTGAAGCCTATGGTGACAAAGGAATGATCCTCAGATTTAAACTAGAAAGAAGCTTTCTCAGAAACTCCTTTGTAACGTGTGAATTCATTGTACAGAGTTACACCACTTTTTTAAATGAAAAGTTTGCTAACCCTGTTTTTGTGGAATCTGTAAAGGGATATATTGGAGCGCACTGAGGCCTATGGTGAGAAAGGAAATATGCTCAGAGAAAAACTAGAAAGAAGCTTTCTGAGAAACTACTCTGTGATGTGTGAATTCATCTCACAGAGTTAAAACTTTCTTTTCATTGAGCAGATTGGTAACACTGTTTTTGTGGAATCTGCAAAGGGATATATTGGAGCGCACTGAGGCCTATGGTGAGAAAGGAAATATGCTCAGAGAAAAACTAGAAAGAAGCTTTCTGAGAAACTACTTTGTGATGTGTGAATTCATCTCACAGTGTTACACCACTTTTTTCATAGAGCAGTTTGGTAGTACTGTTTATGGTGAATCTGAGAAGGGATATTTTGAATCATATTGAAGCCCATGGTAACAAAGGACATATCCTCAGATTAAAACAAGAAAGAAGCTTTCTGAGAAAGTTCTCTGTGATGTGTGAGTTCATCTCACGGAGTTACACCACTCTTTTCATGGAGCAGTTTGCTAACACTGTTTTCGTGGAGTCTGCAATAGGATATTTCAGAGAGCATTGAAGCCTTTGGTGACAAACGATATATTCTCAGACAACAACCAAAAAGAAGCTTTCTGTGAAACTGTTTAGTGATGTGTGAATTCCCCTCACAGAGTTATATCTTTATTTACATGGCAGAGTTGGGTAAGACTGTTTTTGGGGAATCCAAGAAGGGATATTTTGGATTGCATTGAAGCCTATGGTGACAAGGGAAATATCCTCAGACAAAAACTAGAAAGAAGCTTTCTGAGAAACTGCTTAGTGATGTGTAAATTCATCTCACAGTTACAGTATACTTTTCGTGGAGCACTTTGCTAACACTGTTTTCATGGAATCTGCAAAGGAATATTTGGGAGCACTTTGAGGCCTATGTTGAAAAAGGAAGTATCTTCAGATAGAAGCAAGAAATATCCTTTTTAAGAATATGCTTTGTGATGTGTGTATTCATCTCACCGAGTAACACCTTTCTTTTCATGGCACGGTTTGCTAACACTGTTTTCATGGAACCTACAAAGGGATATTTAGGAGCGAGTTGAGGCCTATGGTGACAAAGGAAATATCCCCAGAGAAAAACTTGAAATAAGCATTCTGAGAAATTTCTTTGTGATGTGTGAATTCATCTCACAGAGTTACAGATTTCCTTTCTTGGAGCAGTTTGCTAACACTGTTTTAGTGGAACTTGCATAGGGATATTTGGGAGTGCATTGAAGCCTATAGTGAAAAAGGATATATTCTCAGATAAAAACCAAATAGAAACTTTCTGAGAGATTGCTTTGGGATGTGTGAATTGATCTCACAGAATTACACTGTTCTTTTCATTGAGCAGTTTACTAATACTCTTTTCTTGGAATGTGCAATGAGATATTTCGGAGTGTATTGAAGCTTAGGGTGACAAAGAAAGTATCCTCAGGCAAAAACTAGGAAGAAATTTTCTGAGAATCTGCTTTGTGATTTGTGAATTCATCTCACAGAATTACATGATTATTTTCATGGAGCAGTGTGGTAGCACTGTTTATGGGGAATCTGAGAAGAATCTCACAGTATAACACCTTTCTTTTCATGGAGAAGTTTGCTAACTCTGTTTTCATGGAATCTACAGTGAAGGTTGGGAGCGAGTTGAGACCTATGGTGATAAAGAAAATATCCTCAGATAAAAACTGGAAAGTAGCTTTCTGAGAAACTGTTCTGTGATGTGTGAATTCATCTCACATAGTTACACCACACTTTTCATGGAGCAGTTTGGTAACATTGTGTTCACGGAATCTGCAATATGATATTTTAGAGTGCACTGAAGTCTAAGGTAAGAAATGAAATATCCTCAGACAGAAACCAAAAAGAAGCTTTCTGTGAAAGTGTTTTGTGATGGAAGAATTCATCTCACAGAGTTAGACTTTTCTTTTCATGGCGCAGTTAGATACCACTGTGTTTGGGGAATCTGAGAAGGAATATTTTGTATCAAATGAATCACATGGTGACAAAGGAAATACCCTCAGATAAAAACTAGAAAGGTTTCTGAGCATATGCTTTGTGATGTGTAAATTCATCTTACAGAGACACACAGTTCTTTTCATTGAACAGCTTGCTAACACCGTTTTCATGGAAACTGCAAAGGATATTTGGTAGGGCATTGAAGCCTGTGGTGAAAAAGGAAATATCCTCAGATGAACGTCGAAAAGCAGCTTTTTGAGAAACTGTTTTGTGATTGGTAAATTCATTGCACAGTGTAACAGTGTTGTTTTCATAGATCAGTTTGCTAACACAGTTTTCTTGGAATCTGCAATGGGATATTTTGGATCGCATTGAATCCCATGGTGACAAAGGAAATATCCTCAGATAAAAACTAGAAAGAAGTTTTCTGAGAAAGTTGTTGGTGATGTGTGAATTCATCTCACAGAGGTACAACTTTATTTTCATGCACCACTTTGATAACACTCTTTATGTGAAATCTGCAAAGGGATATTTGAGAGTGCATTGAGGCCTATGGTGAAATAGGAAATATCCTCAGATAAAAACTAGAAAGAAGCTTTCTGAGCAACTGCTTTGTGATGTGTGAATTCATCTTACAGAGACACACAGTTCTTTTCATTGAGCAGCTTGACAACACTGTTTTCATGGAACCTGCAATAGGATATTTGGGAGTACATTGAAGCCTATAGTGACAAAGGAATAATCCTCAGATAAAAACCAAAAGAAGCTTTCTGTGAAACTGCTTTGGGATATGTGAATTCATCTCAAAGAATTACACCTTACTTTTTTTGACAAGTTTGCAAACAATTTTTTCATTGAATCTGCAATGGGGTATTTCGTAGCACATTAAGGATTATGGTGAAAAGGATATAATCTCTGAGAAAAACTAGAAAGGAACTTTCAGAGAGACAGCTTAGAGATGTGAGAATTCATCTCTCAGAGTTACACCACAGTTTTTATGGAGTTGTTTGGGAGCACTATTTGGGGGGGCCTGAGAAGGCACATTTTGAATTGTATTGAAGTCTATGGTGAAAAGGAAATATCCTCAGATCAAAATTAGAAAGAAGTCTTCTGTGAAACTCTTTAATGATGTGTAAATTCATCTCACAGAATTAATCTGTTCTTTTCATTGAACAGTTTGCTAACACTTTTCTTGGAATCTGCTGTGGGATATTTTGGGCCGCATTGAAGCCTATGGTAACAATGGAAATATACTCATATAAAAACTAGAAAGAAGCTTTCTGATAAACCACTTTGTGATGCGATAATTCATCTCACAGTATTACAAGATTCTTTTCATGGATCAGTTTCGCTGCACTGTTTTTGTGGAATCTGAAAGAGGATATTTTGGAACACTTTGAAGCCAATGGTGACAAAGAAAATATCCTCAGATGAAAACTAGAAAGAAGTCTTCTGAGAAAGTTCTTTGCAATCTGTGAATTTATCTCACAGAGTTAAACCTTTCTTATCGTGTAGCAGTTTGGTAACACTGTTTTCATGGAATCTGCAATAGCGCAATTGCAGCCTATGATGACAAAGGAAATATCCTCATACAAAAAACAAAAAGAAGATTTCTGAAAAACTAATTCATGATGTGTGAATTCATCTCACACAGTTACACTATTCTTTTCCTTCAGCAGTTTTCTAACACTGCTCTCTTGGAATCTGCAATGGGATGTTTTGGATCACATTGAAGGCTATGGTGACAAAGGAAATATCCTCACACAAAAATTAGAAAGAAGCTTTCTGAGAAAGTTCTTTGTGATGTGTGAAATCATCTCACAGAGTTACACCTTTCTTTTCATGCAGCAGTATGATAACACAGATTTTGTCGAATCTGCAAAGGGATATTTAGTAGAGCATTGAGGCCTATGGTGAGAAAGGAAATATCCTCAGATGAAAACTAGCAAGAATATTTCTGAGAAACTGCTTAGTGATGTGTGAATTCATCTTGCTGAGTTACACTGTGCTTTTCATTGAGCGGTCTGCTAACACTGTTTTCTTTGAATGTGGAATGGGATACTTCAGAGTGCATAGAAGCTTATGGTGACAAAGTAAATATCCTCAGACAAAAACCATAGAGACGATTTCTGAGAAACCACCTTGAGATATGTTAACTCATCTCACAGAGTAACACGATTCTTTTCATGGAGCAGTTTGGTAGCAGTTTTTGAGGAATCTGAGAAGAGATATTTTGGATCACATTGAAGCCTATTGTGACAAAGGAAATATCCTCATACAAAAACTAGAAAGAAGCTATCTGAGAAAACGCTTTGTGATGAGTTAATTCATCTCACAGAAGTACAATGATTCTTTTTTGGAGCAGTTTGTTATCACTGTTTTTGCGGAATTTGAAAAGGAATATTTTTAATCGCATTGAAGCCTATGGTGACAAAAGAAATATACTCAGATAAAAACTAGAAAGAAGCTTTCTGAGAAAATTCTTCATGATGTGTGAATTCATCTCACATAATTTCACCTTTATTTTCATGGAGCAGCTTGCTAACAATCTTTTCATGGAACGTGCAAAGTGATAGCACTTTGAGGTATATAGTGAAAAGATAAATATCCTGAGATAAAAAATAGAAAGAAGCCTTCTGAGAAACTGCTTTCTGATGTGTGAATACAGCTCACAGAAATACACAGTTATTTTCATTGAGCAGTTTGCTAACACTGTTTTCTTGGAATCTGCAATGCTATATTATGGAGCTCCTTGAAGCTTACGGTGACAAATGAAATATACTCATATAAAACCTAGAAAGAAGTATTCTGAGAAACCGCTTTGTGATGTGTTAATTCAACTCACAGGGTTACATGATTCTTTTCTTGGAACATTTTGGTAGCACTGTTTTTGGGTAATCTGAGAGGGGAAACTTTGGATGACATTGAAGAGTATGGTGACAAGGGAAATATCCTCAGATAAAAATGAGAAAGAACCATTTTGAGAAACTGATCTGTGATGTGTGATTTCATCTCACAGAGTTACACTTTTCTTTCCATGGAGCAGTTGGCCAACACTGTTTTCATCAAATCTGCAAAGGGATATTTGGGAGAGCATTGAGGTCTATAGAGAAAAAGTAAATATTCACAGATAATAACTAGAAAGAAGTTCTCTGATAAACTGCTTTGTGATGTGTAAATTCATCTCACAGAGTTACACTGTTCTTTTCATTGAGCAGTTTGATAACACTGTTTTCGTGGAATCTGCAATAGGATATCTGGCAACGTATTGAAGCCTATGGTGACAAAGGATATATCCTCAGATAAAAACCACAAAGAAACCTTCTGAGAAACTGCTTTGTGATGAGTGAATTCACCTCACAGAGTTACACTGTACTTTTCATTGAGCAGTTTGCTAACACTGTTTTCTTGGAATCTGCAATGGGATGTTTCACAGAGCATTGAGGCTTATGGTGACAAAGGAAATATCCTCAGACAAAAATTAGAAATAAGCTTTCTGAGAAACTGATTTCTGATTTGTGAATTTATCTCACAGAATTACACTTTTCTTTTCATGGAGCAGTTTGATAGCACTGTTTTTCGATAATATGGGAATGGATATTTTGGATCACAGTGAAGCCTATGGTGACAAAGGAAATATCCTCAGATATAAACTAGAAAGAAGATTTCAAAGAAAATTCTTTGTGATGTGTGAATTCATCTCACAGAGTTACACTGTTCTTTTCATTGAGCAGTGTGCTAACACTGTTTTCTTGTAATCTGCAATGGGATATTTTGGATCTCATTTTAAAGTTATGGTGACAAAAGAAACACCCTTATATGAAAACTAGAAAGAACATTTCTGAGAAGCCATTTTGTGATGTGTTATTTCATCTCACAGAGTTACACGAGTCTTTTCATGGATCAATTTGTTAGCGCTCTTTTTGGGGATTCTGAGAAGGAATATTTGGGATCTCATTGAAGCCTGTGGTGACAAAATAAATATCCTAATTTAAAAACCAAAAAGAACTTTCTGAGAAACTGCTTTGTGATGTGTGAATTCATCTCAAAGGGTTACACTGTTCTTTCCATTGATCAGTTTAGTAACACTCTTTTCTTGGAATCTGCTATAGGACTTTCGGAGTGCTTCGAAGCTTATGGTGACAAAGGAAATACCCTCAAATTAAAACCAGAAAATAGCTTTTTGAGAAGTTGCTTTGTCATGTGTTAATCCATCTCACTGAGTTACACGATACTTTCCATGGAGCACTTTGGTAGCACTCTTTTTGGGGTATCTCAGAAGTGATATATTGGATCACTTTGAAGCATATGCTGACAAAGGAAATGTCTTCAGATAAAAACTAGAAAGCAGATTTCTGAGAAAGTTCTTTGTGATGTGTGAATTCATCTCACAGAGTTACACCTTTCTTTTTATGGAGCTGTTTGCTAACCCTGTTTTTGTGGAAACTGCAAAGGGATATTTGCGAGCACCTTCATGGCTGTAGTGAAAAAGGAAATATCCACAGATAAAAAGTAGAAAGCAGATTTCTGAGAAAGTTCTTTGTGCTGTGTGAATTCATCTCTGAGAGGTACAACTATCTTTCATGCAGCAGTTTGCTAATACTGTGTCAGTGAAATCTGCAAAGGGATATTTGGAAGCACATTGAGGCCTATAGAGAAAAAGGAAATATCCCCAGATAAAAACAAGAAAGAAGCTTTCTGAGAAACTGCTTTGTGGTGTGTCAATTCATCTCACAGAGGTACACCGTTCTTTGCATTGAGCAGTTTAATATCACTGTTTTTGTGGAATCTGATATAGGATATTTGGGAGCGTATTGAAGCCTATGGTGACAAAGGATATATCCTCAGATAAAAACCAAAAAGATACCTTCTGAGAAATGGCTTTGTGACGTGTGAATTCATCTCACAGAGTTACACTGTTCTTTTCATTGAGCAATTTTCTAACACTGTTTTCTTGGAATCCACAATGGGATATTTCAGAGTACAATTTTAGCTTATGGTGAAAAGGAAATACCCTCATGTAAAACTAGAAAGAAGCTTTCTGAGAAACAATTTTGTGATGTTTTAATTTATCTCACAGAGTTACACTATTCTTTTCATGGATCAGTTTTGTAGTCCTGTTTTTCAGGAATCTGAAAAGGGATATTTTGGATTGCATTGAAGCCTAGGGTGACAAAAGAAATATCCTGAAATAAAGACCGAAAAGAATGTTCTGAGAAAATTCTTTGTGTTGAGTGAATTCACCTCACAGAGTTACACTCTATTTTCAATTTAGCAGTTTGTTAACACCGTTTTCTTGGAATCTGCAATGGGATATTTCGGAGTGCATTGAAGCTTATGATGACAAATAAGCTTTGTATGATGCCCTCATATAAAAACTAGAAAGAAGCTTTCTGAGAAACAGCTTTGTGATGTGTTAATTCATCTCATAGAGTGGCATGACACTATTCATAGAGCAGTTTGGTAGCATTGTTTTTGGGGAATCTCAGAGCTGATTTTTTTTATTGTAATGAAGTCTGTGGTGACAAAGGATATATCCTCAGATAAATCTTTGAAGTAGCTTTCTGAGAAAGTTCTTTGTGATGTGTGAATTCTTCTCACAGAGTTACATCTTTCTTTTCATGGAACTGTTTACTAATGCTGTTTTCGTGGAAACTGGAAAGGGATATTTGTGAGCACTTTCAGTACTATAGTGAAAAACAAATATCCTCAGATAAATACTTGACAGATTTCTGAGAAAGTTCTTTGTGTTGTGTCAAGCCATCTCACAGAGCTACACCTTTCTTTCATAGAGCAGTTTGCTAACACTGTTTTCGTGGAATTCAAATGGATATTCTGAAGCATATTGAGGCCTATAGTGAAAAGGAAATATCCTCAGACAAAAGGATAAAGAAGCTTTCTGAGAAACTGCTTTGTGATATGGAAATTCATCTCACAGAGTTACACCATTCTTTTCATTGACCAGTTTGATAACACAGTTTTTGTGGAATCTGCAATAGGATTCTTAGAAGCACATTCAAGTCTATGGCGACAAAGCACATATCCTCAGATAGAAACCAAAAGAAGCCTTCTGAGAAACTGCTTTGTGATTTGTGAATTCATCTCACAGAGATACAGTGTTGTTTTCATGGAGCACTTTGCTAACACTGTTTTCGTGGAATCTCCAAAGGGATATTTGGGAGTGCTTTGAGACCTATAGTGATAAAGAAAATATCCTCAGATAAAAACTAGAAAGAAACTTTCTGAGAAATTGCTTTGTGACGGGGGAATTCATCACACAGAGTTACACTGTTATTTTCATTCAGCAGTTTGCTAACACTGTTTTCTTGGAATCTGCACTGGGATATTTCGGAGCGCATTGAAGCTTATGGTGACAAAGAAAATATCCTCAGATAAAAACTGGAAAGAAGCTTTCTGAGAAACTGCTTTTTGGTTTGTGAATTGTTTTCACAGAGTTTCACAATTCTTTGCATGGATCATTTTGGTAGCACTGTTTTTGGGGTATCTGAGAAGGAATACTTTGGATCACATTGAAGCCTATGGTGACAAAGGAAATATTCTCAGATAAAACTAGAAAGAAGCT
>NW_016815169.1:44122-50139 GCF_001698545.2 Rhinopithecus bieti
CTGAGAAACCCCTCCCTGATTTGTGAATTCATCTCATAGAGTAACACCTTTCTTTCATGGAGGAATTTGGGAGCACTGTTCATGCGGAGTCTGAAAAGTGGTATTGTGTATCACATTGAAGCATATGGTGACAAAGGAAATATCCCCAGATAAAAACTAGAAAGAAGCTTTGTGCTATCACTGTTTTCGTGAATATCCAAAGGGATATTTGGGAGCACATTGAGGCCTATGGTAAAAAAGGAAATATGCTCAAATAAAAACTAGAAAGAAGCTTTCTGAAGAACTACTTTGTGATGTGTGAATTCATCTCACCTTGTTACACTGCTCTTTTTATTGAGCAGTTTGCTAACCCTGTTTTTTGGGAATCTGCAATGCAATATTTCAGAGTTCATTTTAATCTTATGGTGGCAAAGGGAATGCTCTTATATAAAAAATAGAAGGAAACATTCTGGGAAACCATTTTGTGATGTGGTAATTCATCTCACAGAGTTACACTATTCTTTCATGGATCAGTTTTATAGCCCTGTTTTGGGGTATTCTGAGAAGGGATATTTTGGATCGCATTGAAGCCCATGGTGACAAAAGAAATATCCTCAGAAAAAAAACAAAAATAACTCTCTGAGAAACTGCTTTGTGATGTGTGAATTCATCTCATAGAGGTACACTCTTCTTTTCATTGAGCAGTTTGTTAGCGCTGTTTTCTTGGAATCTGCAGTGGGATATTTTGGAATGCATTGAAATTTATGCTGACAAAGGAAATATCCTCAAACAAAAATTAGAAAGAATCTTTCTGAGAAACTGTTTTGTGATTTGTGAATTCATAGCACAGCGTTACACCTTAAATTTCATGGAGCAGAATGGTAGCACTGTTTTGGGGGAGTCTGAGAGGGGATATTTTCGATTGCATTGAATCTTATGATGACAAAGGTATTATCCTCAGATAAAAACTAAAAAGAAGCTTTCTGAGAAACTTCTTTGGGATGTGTGTATTCATCTCACAGAGTAACACCTTTCTTTTCATGGATATGTTTGCTAACACTGTTTTTGTGGAGTCTCCAAAGGGATATTTGGGAGCGAGTTGAGGCCTCTGGTAAAACAGGAAATATCCTCAGGTAAACACTAGAATCTTTCTGAAAAACTGCTTGGTGATGTATGAATGCATCTCACATATTTACACCTTTCTTTTCATGGAGCAGATTGCTAACACTGTTTTCTTGGAATCTTCAAAGGGATATTCGCGAGTGCATTGAAACCAATGGAGAAAAAGGAAATATCCTCAGAGAAAAACTAGAAACAAGCTCTCTTCAGAAACTGCTTTCTGATTTGTGAATTCATCTCACAGAGTTGCACAATTCTTTTCACGGAGCAGTTTGTTAACACTTTTTTGGGGGAAATCTGTGAGGGGACACTTTGGATCGCATTGAAGCCTGTGGTAACAAAGGAAATATCCTCAGATAAAACTAGAAAGATGCTTCCTGAAAACTTCATTATTCTGTGCGAATGGAGTTCACAGAATTACACTTTTTTTTTCATGGAGCAGTTTGTTAACACTGTTTTTGTGGAACCTGTAAAGAGATATTTGGGAGCATACTGGGGTCAATGGTAAAAGAAGCTCTCTGAGAAACCGCTTTGTGATGTGTGAATTCATCTCACAGAGTTACACTGTTTTTTTCATTGTGCAGTTTGCTAACACTGTTTCCTTGGAATCTGCAATGGGATATTTTGGAGTGCATTGAAGCTTATGATTACAAAGGAAATACCCTCATACAAAAGCTAGAAAAAAGCATTCTGAGAAACTGCTTTTTGATGTGTTAATACATCTCACAGAGTTACATGATACTTTTCATGGAGCAGTTTGGTAGCACTGTTTTTGGGGAATCTCTGAAGGGATATTTTGGATTTCATTGAAGCCTATGGTGATGATGGATGTATCCTCAGATAAAAATTAGAATGAAGCTTTCTGAGAAACTTCTCTTTAATGTGTGAATTCCTCTCACAGAGTTACAATTTTCTTTTCATGAAGCAGCTTGCTAACACTGTTTTTGTTGAATTTCCAAAGGGTTTTTTGGGAGCACATTTAGGCTTCTAATGAAAAATGAAATATACTCAGATAAAATCTACAAAGAAGCTTTCTGAGAAACTGAATTGTGATATGTGAATTCATCTCTCAGGGTTACACCATTCTTTGCATAGAGCAGTTCGATGACACTATTTTCGAGGAAACTGCAATGTGATATTTGGGAGCGCATTGAAGACTATGTTAACAAAGGAAATACCCTCAGATTAACCAATGAGAAGCTTTCTGGGAAACTGCTTTGTGATATGTGAATTCATCCCACAGAGTACACTGTTCTTTTCATTGAGCAATTTGCTAACACTGTTTACTTGGAGTCAGCATTGGGATATTTCAGAGTGCATTGAAATTTATGGTGCACATAATAAAGGAAATATCCTTAAACAAAAACTAGAAAGAAGCTTTCTGAGAAACTCTTTTCTGATTTGTGAATTCATCTCATAGAGTCACACCTTTCTTTCATGGAGGAATTTGGGAGAACTGTTTAAGCGGAATCTGAGAAGTGATATTTTGTATCTCATTGAAGCCTATGGTGACAAAGGAAATATCCCCAGATAAAAACTAGAAAGAACCTTTGTATGAAACTTACTTGTTAAGTATGAATTCATCTCATGGAGTTACCCCTTTCTTTTCTTGGAGCAGTTTACTATCACTGTTTTCATGGAATATCCAAAGGGAAATTTGGGTGCACATTGAGGCTTATGGTAAAAAAGGAAATATGCTCAGAAAAAAACTAGAAAGAAGCTTTCTGAGAAACTACTTTGTGATGTGTGAATTCATCTCACAGTGTTACACTGTTCTTTTCATTGAGCAGTTTGTTAACCCTGTTTTCTGGGAATTTGCAATGTAATAATTTGGAGTGTATTTTAAGCTTATGGTGGCAAAGGAAATACCCTCATATAAAAACTAGAAAGAAAGGTTCTGGGAAACCATTCTGTGATGTGTTAATTCATCTCACAAGTTACATGATTCCTTTCATGGATCAGTTTTGTAGCACTGTTTTTGGAGAACCTGAGAAGGGATATTTTGGATCACATTGAAGCCTAGGGTGACAAAGGAAATATCCTCAGATAAAAACCAAAAAGGTCAGGTGCAGTGGCTCACGCCTGTAATCCCAGCACTTTGGGAGGCCGAGGCAGGCGGTTCATGAGGCCAGGAGATGGAGAGCATCTGGATAACATGGTGAGACCCTGTCTCTACTAAAAATACAAAAAACTAGCCGGGCGTGGTGGCGGGCGCATGTAGTCCCAGCTACTCAGGATGCTGAGGCAGGAGAATGACGTGAACCTAGAAGGCGGAGCTTTCAGTGAGCCAGGATCATGCCACTGCACTTCAGCTATGGCGACAGAGCAAGACTCCGTCTCAAAAAAAAAAAAAAAGAACTTTCTAAGAAACTGCTTTGTGATATGTGAATTCATCCCACAGAGCTACAGTGTACTTTTAATTGAGCAGTTTGATAACACTGTTTTCTTGGAATCTGCGATTGGATATTTCAGAATGCATTGAAGCTTATGGTGACAAAACGACCTCACACAAAAACTAGAAAGAAGCTTTGTGAGAAACTGCTTTGTAATTTGAGAATTCACCTCACAGAGATACAAATGTCTTTTCATGGAGAAGCTTTATAGAAGTTTTTGGAGAATCTGAGAAGGGATATACTGGATCACACTGAAATCTGTAGTGACAAAGGATATATCCCCAGATAAAAACTAGAAAGAAGCATTCTGAGAAACTGATTTGTGATGTGTGAATTCCTCTCACAGAAATACACCATTATTCTCATTGAGAAGTCTGCGAACACTTTTTTTGTGTAATCCACAAAGAGGTATTCTCGAGTACATTGATGATCAAGGAGGAAAAGGAAATATCCTCAGACAAAAACTAGAAAGAAGATTTCTGAGAAACAGCTTTGTGATGTGTGAATTCACTTCACAGAAGTACACCAAACTTTTCAGGCAGCAGTTTGGTAACACTGTTATCGGTGAACCTAGGAAGGGATATCTTGGATCACATTGAAGCCTCTGGTGACAAGGGGAATATACTCAGATAAAAACTAGAAAGAAACTTTCTGAGAAACTTCTTCCTGATGTTAGTATTCATCTCACAGAGTAGCATCTTTTTTTTCATGGATCAGTTTGCTAACACTGTTTTTGTGGAACCTACAAAAGGATATCTGGGAGTGAGATGAGGCCTATTTTGAAAAAGGAAATATCCTCAGATATAAATTAGAAAGAATCTTTCAGATAATTTGATTTGTGATGTGTGAATGCATCTCACAGATTAACAAGTTTCTTTTCATGAAGCCGTTTGCTACCACTATTTTCGTGGAATCTTCAAAGGGATATTCACAAGCGCAATGAGACCTATGATGAAAAGGAGGGGTGGAGCAAGAAGGCTGAATAGGAACAGCTCCAGTCTCCAGCTCCCAGTGCGAGTGACACAGGACACAGGTGATTTCTGCATTTTCAACTGAGGTACTGGGTTCAGCTCACTAGGGAGTGCCGGACAATCAATGCTGGTCAGCTGCTGCAGCCCCACCAGCGAGAGCTGAAGCAGGGCGAGACATCGGCTCACCTGGGAAGTGCAAGGGGGAAGGGAATCCCATTTCCTACCCAGGGGAACTGAGACACACAACACCTGGAAAATCGGGTAGCTCAACTCCAATACTGCGCTTTACCAAGGGTCTTAGCAAACGGGCACATGAGGAGATTATATCCCACATCTGACCAGGAGGATCCCACCCCATGGAGCCTCCCTCATTGCTAGCACAGCAGTCTGTGATCTAACGGCAAGGCAGCAGCGAGGCTGGGGGAGGGGCGACCGCCATTGCTGAGGCTTAAGTAGGTAAACAAAGCCGCTGGGAAGCTCGAAGTGAGTGGAGCTCACAGCAGCTCAGGGAGGTCTGCCTGACTCTGTAGACTCCACTGCTGGGGACAGGGCACAGCTAAACAACAACAACAACAACAACAAAAAGCACCAGAAACCTTTGCAGATGCAAACGACTCTGTCTAACAGTTTTGAAGAGAGCAGTGGATCTCCCAACATGGAGGTTGAGATCTGAGAATGGACAGTCTGCCTGTTCAAGTGGGTCCCTAGCCCCTGAGTAGCCTAACTGGGAGACATCTCCTACTAGGGGCAGACAGACATCCCACACCTCACACAGTGGAATACACCCCTGAGAGCAAGCTTCTAAAGCAAGAATCAGACAGGTACACTCACTCTTCAGCACTATTCTATCTTCTGTAGCCTCTGCTGCTGATACCCAGGAAACCAGGGTCTGGAGTGTACCTCAAGCAATCTCCAACAGACCTACAGGTGAGGGTCCTGACTGTTAGAAGGAAAATTAAGAAACAGGAAGGACATCCACGCCAAAATCCCATCAGTATGTCAGCATCATCAAAGACCAGAGGCAGATAAAAACACAAAGGTGGGGAAAAACCAGGACAGAGAAGTTGAAAATTCAAAAAATAAGAGCGTATCTCCCACTCCAAAGTCACCACCAACAATGGATCAAAGCAGGACGGAGAATGACTTTGATGAGATGAGAGAAGTCTTCAGTCCATCAAACTTCCCAGAGCTAAAGGAGGAATTACGTACCCAGCACAAAGAAACTAAAAATCTTCAAAAAAGAGTAGAAGAATTGATAACCAGAATAATTAATGCAGAGAAGGCCATAAACCACCGGACAGAGGTGGAAACCATGATATGAGAAATATGTGACAATTGCACAAGCTTCAGTAACTGATTTAATCAACTGGAAGAAAGAGTATCAGCGATTGAGGATCAAATGAATGAAATGAAGTGAGAAGAGAAATCTAAAGAAAATAGAAGAAAAAGAAATGAACAAAGGCCAGGCGCGGTGGCTCAAGCCTGTAATCCCAGCACTTTGGGAGGCCAAGATGGGCGGATCACGAGGTCAGGAGATCGAGACCATCCTGGCTAA
>NW_016815169.1:52978-57120 GCF_001698545.2 Rhinopithecus bieti
GTACCCTGTGACCCAGCCATCCCATTACTGGGTATATACCCAAAGGATTATAAATCATGCTGCTATAAAGACACATGCCCACGTATGTTTATTGTAGCACTATTCACAATAGCAAAGACTTGAAATCAACCCAAATGTCCATCAGTGACAGACTGGATTAAGAAAATGTGGAACATCATAAACACCATGGAATACTATGCAGCCATAAAAAAGGATGAGTTTGCATCCTTTGTAGGGACACGGGTGCAGCTGGAAACCATCATTCTCAGCAAACTATCGCAAGAACAGAAAATCAAACACCGCATGTTCTCACTCATAGGTGGGAACTGAACAATGATATCACTTGGACTCGGGAAGGGGAACATCACACACCGGGGCCTCTCACAGGGAGGGGGAAAGGGGGAGGGATTGCATTGGGAGTTATACCTGATGTAAAAGACGAGTTGATGGGTGCAGCACACCAACATGACACAAGTATACATATGTAACAAACCTGCACGTTATGCACATGTACCCTAGATCTTAAAGTATACATATAAAAAAAGAAGCTTTCTGTGAAACGCTGTGTGATGTGTGAATTCATCTCATGGAATTACAATCTTTTTTTTATTCAGCAGTTTGGTAACACTATTTTCTTTTAATCTGCAATGGGATATTTCAGAGCATATTGAAGCTTTTGGTTGCACAGGAAATATCCTCATATAAAAACTAGAGAAAGCATTCTGAGAAACAGCATTGTCATGTGTTAATTCATCTAACAGAATTAGAAGACTCTTTTTATGTAGCAGTATGGTAGCAATGCTTTGGGGAACCTGTGAAGGGATATTTTGGATCGCATTGAAGCTTATGGTGACAATGAAAATATCCTGAGATAAAAAACAAAAAGAGCCGGGCGCAGTGGCTCAAGCCTGTAATCCCAGCACTTTGGGAGGCCGAGACGGGCGGATCACGAGGTCAGGAGATCGAGACCATCCTGGCTAACACAGGGAAAGCCCGTCTTTACTAAAAAAAAAATACAAAAAACTAGCCGGGTGAGGTGGCGGGAGCCTGTAGTCCCAGCTACTCAGGAGGCTGAGGCAGGAGAATGGCGTGAACCCAGGAAGCGGAGCTTGCAGTGAGCTGAGATCCGGCCAATGCACTCCAGCCTGGGCAACAGAGCGAGACTCCATCTCAAAAAAAAAAAAAGAAGTTATCCAATAAGTTGCTTTGTGATCTGTGAATTCACCTCACAGTGTTACACTCTTCTTTTCATTGAGTACTCTGCTCACATTGGTTTCTTGGAATCTGCAATGGGATATGTCAGAGCCCATTGAAGGTTAGGGTGACAAAGGAAATGCCCTCAGACAAAAACTCTAAAGAAACTTTCTGAGAAACTGCTTTGTGATTTCTGAATTCATCGCACAGAGTTACATAATTATTTTAATGGAGCAGTTTGGTAGAACTGCTTTTGGGGAATCTGAGAATCGGTATTTTGAATTACATTGAAGTTTGGGTGACAAAGGAAATATCCTTAGATAAAAACTAAAATGAATCTTTCTGAGAAACTTCTCTGTGATGTATGAATTCATCTAAGAATATTACACCTTTCTTTTCATGGAGCAGTTTGCTAACACTCTTTACGTGGAATCTGCAAAGAGATATTTGGGAGTGCTTTGAGACCTATGGTGAAAAGATATATCCTCAGATAAAACCAGAAAGAAGCTTTCTGAGAAACTGCTTTGTAATGTGTGAATTCATCTCACAGAGCTACACCGTTCTTTTCATTGAGCCATTTGATATCTCTGCTTTTGTGGAATCTGCAATAGGATATTTGGGAGCACATTGAAGCCTATGGTGACAAAGGAAATATCCTCATATAAAAACTAGAAAGAAGCTTTCTGAAAAATAGCTTTGTGATGTCTTACTTCATCTCACAGAATTACACCTTGCTTTTCATGGAGCAGTTTGCTAACAATGTTTTCATGGAATCTAAGATGGGATATTTTGGATCACATTGAAGAATATGGTGACAAACTAAATATTCTCAAATCAAAACTAGAAAGAAGTTCTCTGAGAAACTGCTTTGTGATGTGTGAATTCATCTCACAGAGTTACACTATTCTTTTCATTGAGTAGTTTAATAACACTGTTTTCATAGAATCTGCAATAGGATATTTTGGATCGCATTGAAGTCTATGGTAATACAGAAAATACCCTCAGACAAAATCTAGAAAGAATCCTTCTGAGAAAGTTCTTTGTGATGTGTGACTTCATCTCAAAGAGTTACACTATTTTTTCAAGGAGCAGTTTGCTAACACTCTTTTCGTGGAATCTGCAAAGGGATTTTGGGAGCACATTGATTCATTTAGTGAAAAGGAAATATCCTCAGATAAAACTAGAAAGCAGCTTTCTGAGAAACTGCTTTATGATGTGTGAATTCATCACACAGAGTTACACCATTCTTTCCTTGAGCTGTCTGATAGTACTGGTTTAGAGGAATCTGTAATAGGTAACTGGGAGCACATTGAAGCCTAAGGTGAAAAGGAAATATCCTCAGATAAAACCAAAAGAAGCTTTCTCAGAAACTGCTTTGTGATGTGTGAATTCATATCACAAAATTACACCATTCTTTTCATTGAGAAGTTTCCTAACACCTTTTTCGTTTAATCTGCAATGGGATATTTGCTCGTGCATTGAGGACTATGGTGTAAAAGGAATTATCTTCAGATAAAAATTAGAAAGAATCTCTCTCAGAAACTACTTTGTGATGTGAGAATTCATCTTACAGAGGTGCACTCTTCTTTTCCTTGAGCAGTTTGATAACACTGTGTTCGTGGAATCTGGAAAGGAAATACCCTCAGATAAAAATGAGAAAGAAGCTTTCTGAAGAACTTCTTTGTGATGTGTGAGTTCATCTCACAGGGTTATACCATTTTTTTCATGGAGCAGTTTGCTGAAACTGTTTTCGTGGAATCTGCAAAGTGATATTTGGGAGTACATTGAGGCCTACATTGATAAAGCAAATATCCTCAGAATGAAACTAGAAAGAAGCCTCCTGAGAAACTTCTTTTTGATGTGTCAATTCATCTCACAGAGTTACACTGTCTTTCCTTTAACAGTCTGATAACACTGGTTTCGTGGAATCTGTAATAGGATACTTGGAAGCGCATGGAAGCCTATAGTGACAAAGGAAATATCCTCAGATAAAAATCACAAGGAAGCTTTCTGAGTATCTGCCTCATGATGTGTGAATTCATCTCACAGAGTTACACCATTCTTTTGATTGAGAAGTTTGATAACACTTTTCTCGTTTAATCTGCAATGGGATATTCGGGCACACATTGAGAAATATGGTGAAAAAGGATATATCCTTAGATAAATACTAGAAAGAAGGTTTCTGAGAAACACCTTTTAATGTGTGAATTCATCTCACAGAATTACAACACTGTTTTCATGTAGCAGTTTGGTAGCACTGTTTTTAAAGAATCTGAAAAGGGATATTCAGGAGCTTCTAGAGGCCTATAGTGAAAAGGAAATAACTTCAGATAAAAACTGGAGAGAAACTCTTTGAGAAACGGTTTTCTGATGTGTGTATTCATATCATAGAGTTTAACCTTTTTGTTGATTGAACAGGTCGGCATCACTGTTTTGTAGCATCTGAGATGAGACATTTGGGAGCACATTGAAGCCTACAGTGAAAAAGGAAATATTGTCAGATTTAAACTAGAAAGAAGCTTTCTGAGAAACTGCTTTATGATGGGTGAATTCATTTCCCAGAGTTTCAATTTTGTTTTCATTGAGCAGTTTGGTAACATGTTTTTGTGGGCTCTGCAAAGGGATATTCGGGAGTCCATAGAGTCCAATGATGAAAAAGGAAATATCATCAGTTAAAAACTGGAGAGAAGCTTTCTGAGAAACTCCTTTGTGATGTGTGTATTCATCTGATAGAGCTAAACGTTTCTGTTGAGGGACCACTTTGGCATCACTGTTTGTGTGGTGTCTGAGGAGGGATATTTGGGAGTACATTGAAGCCTAGGTTGGAAAAAGAAACATCCTCAGATAAAAACTAGAAAGAGGCTTCCTGAGAAACTGCTCTTTTGTGAATCTATTTATATCATAGAGTTTCATCATTCTTTTTTTTTTCTTTTTTTCTTTTTTTTTTT
>NW_016815169.1:58239-63170 GCF_001698545.2 Rhinopithecus bieti
TTTATTAAATAGGGAATCCTTTCCCCATTTCTTGTTTCTCTCAGGTTTGTCAAAGATCAGAGGGCTGTAGATGTGCGGCATTATTTCTGAGGACTCTGTTCTGTTCCATTGGTCTATATCTCTGTTTTGGTACCAGTACCATGCTGTTTTGGTTACTGTAGCCTTGTAGTATCATTCTTTTTGTGGTGCAGTTTGTTAGCACTGCTTTTGTGGAATCTGCAGAGGGATATTTGGGAGTGCAGAGCGGCCTAAGATGAAAAAAGAAATTTCTTCAGGTAACAACTGGAGAGTAGCTTTTGGATAAACTCCTTTGTGATGTTTGCATTCATCTCATAGAAGTAACATTTCTGTTGAGGAACCACTTTGACATCAAGGTTTCTCTGGTGCCTGAGATGGGATATTTGGGAGTGCATTGAAGCCAATGATGGAAAAGGAAATATCCTTATATAAAAACTAGAAAGAACCTTTCTTCAAAACCGCTTTGGGATGTGTTAATTCATGTCACAGAGTTACACGATTCTTTTCATGGAGCCATTTGGTAACACTATTTTCGTGGTATCTGCAAAAGGATATCTGGGAGTGCATTGAGGCCTATAGTGAAAAAGAATATATCCTCCAACAGAAGCTAGAAAGAAGCTTTCTGAGAAACTGCTTTGTGATGTGTGAGTTCATCTCACAGAGTTACACCATTCTTTTCACTGAGCAGTTTGCTAACACTGTTTTCTTGGAATCTGCAATAGGATATTTTGGAGTGCATTGAAGCCTATAGCGACAAAGAAAATATCCTGAGATAAAATCTAGAAAGAAGCTTTCTGAGAAAGTTCCTTTGATTTATTAATTTATCTCACTTTCCTTTTCATGCAGCACTTTGCTAGCTCTGTTTTTGTGTAATCTGCAAAGGGATATTTGGCAGCACATTGAGGCCTATTGTGAAAAAGGAAATATACTCAGGTATTAACTACAAAGTAGGTTTCTGAGAAACTGCTTTGTGATGTGTGAATTCATACCACGGAGTTACACTGTTCTTTTCATTAAGCAGTTTGGTAACACTCTTTTTTGGAATCTGCAATGGGATATTTCTGAGCACACTGAAGTTTTGGTGACAAAAGAAATATCCTCATATAAAAACTAGAAAGAAACTTTATCAGAAACCGCTTTGTGATATGCTAAATAATCTCACAGAGCTACAGGATTTTTTTCATGGATCAGTTTGTTAGCACTCTTCTTGGGGTATCTAAGAGGGGATATTTTGGATTGAATTAAATCCTGTGGTGGCAAAGGAAATATCTTCATATAGAAAATACAAAGAAGAGTTCTGAGAAAGTTCTTTGTCATGTGTGAATTCATCTCACAGAGTTACACATTTCTTTTCATGGAGCAGATTGCTAACACCATTACCGTGGAATCTTCAAAGGGATATTTAGCAGCACATTGAGGCCTATGGTGAAAAAGGAAATATCCTCAGATAATAACTAGAAAGAAGCTTACTGAGAAACTGCTTTGTGATGTGTGAATTCACCTCACAGAGTTAAAATGTTCTTTTCCTTGACAAGTTTGCTAACACTGTTTTCTTGGAGTCTGCAAAGGGATATTTCAGAGTGCATTGAAGCTTATGGTGACAAAGGAACTACCCTCAGACAAATCTAGAAACTTTCTGAGAAACTACTTTGTGATTCATGATTTCATCTCACAGAGTTACATGAATCTTCTCATGGAGCAGTTTGGTAACACCACTTTTGGGGAAACTGAGAAGGCATATTTTGGATCAGATTGAAGCCTACAGCGACAAAGGGAGTATCCTCAGATAAAAACTAGAAAGAAGCTTTGTGAGAAAGGCCTTTGTAATGTGTGAATCCATCTCACAGAGTTACACCTTTTTTTCATGGAGCAGTTTGCTAACACTGAGGACTAAACATTGAGGACTAAAGTGAAAAAGCAAATAATCTCAGATAAAAACTAGAAGGAAGCTTTCTGAGAAGCTGCTTTGTGATGTGTTAATTCATTTCACAGAGTTACACTGTTCTTCTCAATGAGCAGTTTGATAACACTGTTTTCGTGGGATCTGCAGTAGGATATTTGGGAGTGCATTGAAGTCTATGTTGACAAAGGAACAATTTTCAGATAAAAACCAAATGAAGCTTTCTGTGAAACGGCTTTGTGATGTGCAAATTCATCTCATAGAGTTACACCGTTCTTTTTATTGAGAAGTTTGCTAACAATTTTTTTGTTTATTCTGCAATGGGTTATTCAAGAACGCCTTGAGGAATATGGTGAAATTGAAAATAACCTCAGATAGAAACTAGAAAAATGTTTTGTGAGAAACAGCATTGTGATATGTGAGTTCATCTCACAGAGTTACACCTTTCTTTTCATGTAGCAGTTTGCTAACACTCTTTTCGTGGAATCTTCAAAGGTATATATGGGAGCTCATTGAAACCTATAGTGAAAAAGGAAATATCCTCAGATAAAAGTATAAAGAATCTTTCTGAGAAATTGCCTTGTGATGTGTGAATTCATCTCACTTACATCCACCATTCTTTTCATTGAGCACTTTTCTAACACTGCTTTCGTGGAATCTGCAATAGGATGTTTGGTAGTGCATTGAAACCTATGGTGACAAAGGAAATATCCTCTGATAAAAACCAAATGGAAGCTTTCTGAGAAACTGTTTTGTGATATGTGAATTCATCTCACAGAGTTACACTGTTGCTTTCATTGAGCAATTTCCTAATACTGTTTTCTTGGAATCTGCAAAGGGATATTTCATAGTGCATTGATGCTTATGATGACGAAGGAAATATCCTCATATAAAACTAAAAGAAGCTTTCTGAGAAACCGCTTTCTGATGTGTTGTTTCATCTCAGTGTTACACGATTCTTTTCATGAATCAGTTTGGTAGCACCGTTTTGGGGAATCTGAGAAGGTATATTTTGGATCGCATTGAAGCCTATTGTGACAGAGGAAATATCCTCAGATAAAAACTAAAAAGAAGCTTTCAGAGAAATTTCTCTGTGATGTGTGAATTCATCTCACAGAGATACAGTATTCTTTTCATTGAGCAGATTGTTAACACTGTTTTCTTGGAATGTGCAGTGGGATATTTCAGAGCTTTGAAGGTTTTGGTGACAGAAGAAATATCCTCAGACAAAAACTAGAAAGAAGCTTTCTGAGAAACTGCTTTGTGATTTTTGAATTCATCTCACAGAGTTACACGTTTCTTTTCACACAGCAGTTCGGTAGCACCGTTTTTGGGGAATCTGAGAAGGGATATTTTGGATCATACTGAAGCCTGTGGTGAAAAGGGAAATAATCTCAGACAAAAACTAGAAAGAAACTTTTTGAAAAGCTGCTTTGTGATGTGTCAATTCATCTCACAGATTTACTCTGTTCTTTTCATTGAGCGGTTTGTTAACACTATTTTCTTGGAATCTGCAATGGGATATTTTGGAGTGCATTGAAGCTTATGATGACAAAGATATATCCTCAGACAGAAACCAAAAACAACCGTTCTGTGAAACCACTTTTGATGTGTGACTTCATCTCACAGATTTACATATTTCTTTTAATGGAGCCGTTTTCTAACACTGTTTTCATGGAATTGTCAAAGGAATATTCCTAGTGCCTTGAGGCAAATGGTGAAACAGGAAATATCCTCAGACAAAAACTAGAAAGAACATTTCTGAGCAACTGCTTTGTGATTTGTGAATTCATCTCACAGAGTTACATGATTCTTTTCATGGAGCAGTTTGGGAGCACTGTTTTTAGGGAATCTGAGAAGGAATATTTTGGATCGCATTGATGCCTATGGTAACAAAGGAAATATCCTCAGATAAAATCTAGAAAGAAACTTTCAGAGAAACCTCTTTGTTATGTGTGAATTCATCCCACAGAGTTACACCATTCTTTTCATTGAGAAGTTTGCTAACACTTTTTTGTGGAATCGGTGATGGAATATTCTCTAGCACCTTGAGTCAAATGGTGAAAAAGGAAATATCCTCATGTAAAAACTAGCAAGAAGCTTTCTGAAAAACAACTTTGTGATGTGTGAATTAATCTCACAGAATTACACCATTCTACTCATTTAGCAGTTTGGTAGCACTGTTTTTGGGGAATCTGAGAAGGGATATTTTCCATCTTATTGAAGCCTAGGGTGACAAAGGAAATATCCTCAGATAAAAACTAGACAGAAGCTTTCTGAGAAATTTATTTGTGATTCATAAATTTATCTCACAGACTTACATGATTCTCTAAATTGAGGAGTTTGCTAGCACTGTTTTCATGGAATCTGTAAATTGATATTTGGGAGCACATTGAGGCCTATGGTGAAAAAGGAAATGTCCCTAGATAAAAACTAGAAAGAAGCTTTCTGAGAAACTACTTTGTGATGTGTGATTTCAGCACATAGAGTTACACTGTTCTTTGCATTGAGCAGTTTGCTTACACTGTTGACTTGGAATATGCAGTCTGATATTTTGGAGTGCATTGAAGCTTATGGTGACATAGGATACATCCTCCTATAAAAACTAGAAAGAATCTTACTGTGAAACCTCTTTCTGAAGTGTTAATTCATCTCACAGAGTTGCATGATTCTTTTCATGGAGCAGTTTGGTAGCACTGTTTTTGGTGAATCTGAGAAGGGATGTTTTGGACCACATTAAACCATAGGTTTACAAAGTAAATACCCTCAGATAAAAACTAGAAAGAAGCTTTCTGTGAAAGTTCGGTTTAATGTGTGAAATCATCTCACAGAGTTAGACGTTACTTTTCATGGAGTCGTATGCTAACACTGTTTTCGTGGAATCTGATCAGAGATATTTATCAGCACTTTGAGACCTACAGTGAAAAAAGAAATATCCTCAGATAAAAACTAGAAAGAATCTTTCTGCGAAACTACTTTGTGATGTTTGAGTTCATCTCACAGAGTTACACCA
>NW_016815169.1:64606-67982 GCF_001698545.2 Rhinopithecus bieti
TTTGTGATGTTTTAATTACTCTCACAGAGTTACACGATCCATTTCATGTCTAATTTTGGTAGCTATGTTTTTGAGGAATTTGAGAAGGGATATTTTGGATTACTTTGAAGCCTGTGGTGACAAAAGGGATATCCTCTGATAAAAACTAGAAAGTAGTTTTCTGAGAAAGTTCTTTGTGATGTGTGAATAAATCTCACAGAGTAACTGCTTTCTTTTCATGGAGCAGTTTACAAACACTGTTTTCATGGAATCTGCAATGGGATATTCCAGAATGCATTAAGGCCTACAGTGGAAAAGGAAATGTCCTCAGATAAAAACTAGAAAGATTTCTGAGAAACAGTTTTGTGATATGTGAATTCATCTTACAGAGTTACACCACTCTTTTTATGAAGCTGTTTGATAGCACTGTTTCGTGGAGTCTGCAATAGGATATTTGGGAGCACATCAAAGCTTATGGTGACAAATAAACTATCCTCAGATAAAAACTAGAAAGAAGTTATCTGAGAAACATCTTTGTGATATGTGAATTCATCTCACCGAGTTACACATTTCTTTTCATGGAACAGTTTCATAGTACTGTTTTTGGGGAAGCTGAGTAGGGATATTTTCAGTCGCATTGAATCCTATGGTGACAAAGGAAATATCCTCAGACAAAAACTAGGAAGAATCTTTCTGAGAACCTGCTTCATGATGTGTGAATTCATCTCACAGAGTTACACGATTATTTTCTTGGAGCAGTTTGCTAACATAGTTTTCGTGTAATTGACAAAGGGATATGGGGAGGGAGTTTGAGGCCTATGGTAACAAACAAAATATCCTGAGATAAAAACCAGAAGGAAGCTTTCCAATAGGCTGCTTTGTGGTGGGAATTCATCACACTGTGTCACACTGTTCTTTTCGTTGAGCAGGTTGCTCTCACTCTATTCTTGGAACCTGCAATGGGATATTTCAAAGCAAATTGAAGCTTATGGTGACAAAAGAACTATCCTCAGAAAAAAAACTAGAAAGACGCTTTCTGAGAAACTACTTTGTGATATGTGAATTCATCTCACAATGTTCCACCTTTCTCTTCATGGAGCAGTTTGGTTGCACTGTCTTTGGGGAATTTGAGAAGGGATATTTTGAATTGCTTTGAAGCCTATGGCGACAAAGGAAATATCCTCAGATGAAAACTAGAAGGAAGCTTTCTGAGAAACTTCTTTGTCATGTGTGAATTCATCTCAGAGAGTTACACCTTCCTTTTCATGGAGCAATTTGCTAACACTGTTTTCGTGGAATCTGCAAACGGGTATTTGGGAGTGCATGGAGACCTATGGTGAAAAGGAAATATTCTCAGATAAAACTAGAAAGAAGCTTTCTGGGAAACTTCTTTGTGATGTGTGAATTCATCTCACAGAGTTATACTGTACTTTTCAATGAGCAGTTTGATAACATTGTTTTCTTGGAATCTGCAATGGTGTATTTTGGAGAGCATTGAATCTTATGGTGACAAAAGAAATATCCTCATACAAAAAGTAGAAAGAATATTTTTGAGAAATTGCTTTGTGATTTCCTAATTCATCTCACAGAATTACATGATTCTTTTCATGGATCAGTTTGGTAGCACTGTTTTTGGGGAATCTGAGAAGGGATATTTTAGATCACATTGAAGAACATGGTGACAAATGAAATATCCTCAGATAAAAAGTACAAAGGACCTTTCTGGGAGTTATTTGTGATGTGTGAATTAATCTCACAGTGTCACACCTTTCTGGCTTTGGAGGAGTTTGCTTACACTGTTTTCGTGGAATCTGCAAAAGGATATTTGGGAGAGCATTGAGGCCTATTTTGAAAAGGAAATATCCTCATATAAAACTAGAAAGAAGGTTCTGAGAAACTGCTTTGTGATGTGTGAATTCATCTCACAGAGTTACACTGTTCTTTTCACTGAGCAGTTTGCTAACATTGCTTTTTTGGAATCTGCAATGGGTTATAACAGAGTGGATTGAAGCTTAGGGTGACAAATGAAATATTCTCAGACATTAGCAAAAAGAAGCTTTCTGAGAAACTGCTTTGTCATTTGTGAATTCATCTCACAGATTTACATGATTCTTTTCATGGTGCAGTTGGGCAGCAACTTTTTTGTGGAATCTGAGAAAGGATATTTTGGATCGCATTGAAGCCTTTGGTGACAAAGATATATCCTCAGATAAAACTAGAAGGAAGCTTCCTGAGAAACTGTTTTGTGATGTGTGAATTCATCTCACAGAGGTACACCGTTCTTTTCATTGAGCTGTTTGATAACACTGTTTTAGTGGAATCTGCAAAGGAATATATAAGAGTGTGTTGGCGCCTAAGGTGAAAAGGAAGTATCTTCAGATTAAAACTATAGAGAAGCTTTTGAGAAACTACTTTGTGATGTGTGAGTTCATCTCACAGAATTACATTATTCTTTTCTTTGAGCAGTTTGCTAACACTGTTTTGTACAATCTGCAATGTGATATTTCGGAGCGCATTGAAGTTTATAGTGATAAAGGAAATATCATCAGACAAAACTAGAAAGTAGCTTTCTAAGAAACTGCTTCGTGAATTGTGAATTCATCTGACAGACTTACACGATTCTTTTCATGGAAGAGTTTGGTAGTACTGTTTTGGGGAATCTGAGAAGGGATATTTTGGATCTCATTGAAGCCTATCGTGACAAAGAAATTATCCTCAGATTAAAACTAGAAAGAAGCTTCATGAGAAACTTCTTTATGATATGTGAATTCACCTAACATGGTTTCACCTTTCTTTTCATGGTGCAGTGTACTAACACTGTTTTTGTTGAAACTGCAGAGGGATATGTGGGGGCATACTGAGGCCTATTGTGAGAAAGGAAATATCCTCAGATAAAAACGAGAGAAAAGTTTTCTGAGAAACTGTCTTATGGTGTGTTAATTCATCTCATGAGGTTACACAATCCCTTTCATGGATCAGTTTGGTAGCACTGTTTTTCAGGAATCTGAGAAGGGATATTTTGTATTGCATTGAAACCTATCTTGACAAAGAAATTTCCTCAAATGAAAACTAGAAAGAAGCTTTCTGAGAAAGTTCTTTGTGATGTGTGAATTCGTCTCTCAGAGTTACACCTTTCTTTACATGGAGCAGCTTGCTAACACTGTCTTCATGGAAACTGCAAAGGGATATTTGGGAGCACATTTAGGCATACAGTGAAAAGGGAAATATCCTCAGATAAACACTAGAAAGAAGCTTTCTGAGAAACTTCTTTGTGATGTGTGAATTAATCTCACAGAGTTATACTGTTCTTCCTATTGAGCAGTTGCCTATCACTGTTTTCATGGAATCTGCAAAGAGATAATTGGGAGCGCATTGAGGACTATAGTGAAAAAGGAAA
>NW_016815169.1:70425-74648 GCF_001698545.2 Rhinopithecus bieti
TTTGCTAACACTGTTTTCGTGGAAACTGCAAAGGGATATTTGGGAGCACATTGAGGCCTATGGTGAAAAAGGAAATATTCTCAGATAAAAACTAGAAATAAGCTTTCTTAGAAACAACTTCGTGACGTGTGAATTCATCTCACAGAGTTACACCATTCTTTTCATTTAGCAGTTTGCTAACAATGTTTTCGTGGAATCTTCAATAGGATACTTTGGAGTGCATTAAGGCCTATGATGACAAAGGAAATATCCTCAGATAAAAACAAAAAGGAAGCTTTCTGACAAATTACTTTGTGATGTGTGATTTCATCTCACAGAGTTACACTGCTCTTTTCATTGATCAGTTTCCTAACACTGTTTTCTTGTTATCTGCAATGGGATATTTTGGATTACATTGAAGCTTAGGGTGACAAAGAAAATATCCTCAGACAAAAACTAAAAACAAGCTTTCTGACAAACGGCTTTGTGATTTGTGAATTCACAAATTTGTGAATTCACAAATCACAGAGTCACATGATTCTTTTCAGGGAGCAGTTTGGTAGCCCTGTATTTATGGAATCTTCAAAAAGATATTGGGGAGTTCATAGAGGTTTATGGTGAAAAAGCAAATAACCTCAGACAAAAACTGGAGAGAAGCTTTTTGAGAAACGGTTTCTCATGTGTGTATTCATATCATAGAATTTAACCTCTTTGTTGATTGAGCAGTTTGGCATCACAATTTTTGTGGTATCTGAGAGGAGATATTTGGGAGCACATTGAAGCCAATGGTGAAAAAGACAATATCTTCAGATATAAACTAGAAAGAAGCTTTCTGAGAAGCTGCTTTGTAATGGGTGAATTCATCTGACAGAGTTTCAATTTTATTTGCATTGAGCAATTTGGTAAGACTATTTTTGTGGAATCTGCAAAGGGATATTCCAGAGCACATAGAGTTAATGGGCAAAAAAAGGAAATATCTTCAGGTAACAACTGGAGTGAAGCTTTCTGAGAAACTCCTTTGTGATGTGTGCATTCATCTCATAGAGTTAAACGTTTCTGTTGAGGGAGCACTTTGGCATCACTGTGTGGTGTCTGAGAAGGTATATTTGGGAGTGCACTGAAGCCTATGGTGGAAAAAACTAGAAAGAAGCTTCCTGAGAAACTGCTTTGTGATGGGTCAATTTATCTCACAGAGTTACATCATTCTTTTCTTGGTGCAGTTTGTTAGCACTGTTTTTGTGGAATTGGCAGAGGGATATTTGGCAGTGCATAGAGGCCTAAGGTGAAAAACGAAAATTCTTCAGGTAACAAGTGGAGAGAAGCTTTCAGAGAAAGTCCTTTATGATGTTTGCATTCCACTCATAGAGCTAAATGTTTCTGTTGAGAGAGCACTTTGGCATCAATATTTTTTGTGGTGCCTGAGAAGGGATTTTGGAAGTGCATTGAAGCCTATGGTGGAAAAGAATATATCCTCATATAAAAACTAGAAAGAAGCCTTCTGAGAAACGCTTTGTGATGTAATTCATGTCTCAGAGTTACATAATTCTTTTCATAGAGAAGTTTTGTAACACTGTTTTCGTGGAATCTGTAAAGGGATATTTGGAAATGCATTGATGCCTACAGTGAAAAAGGAAGTATCTTCAGGTAAAAACTAGAAAGAAGCTTTCTCAGAAACTGCTTTCTGATATGTGAATTCCTCTCACAGACTTACACTGTTCTTTACGTTGAGCAGTTTTCTAGCAATGTTTCCATGGAATCTGCAATAGGATATTTTGGAGTGCATTGAAGCCTATGGTGACAAAGGAAATATCCTCAGATAGAAACCAAAAAGAAGCTTTCTGAGAAACTGCTTTGTAATGTGTGAAGTCATCTCACAGAGTCACACTGTACTTTTCATTGAGCAGTTTGCTAACACTCTTTTTTGGAATCTTCAATGTGATATTTCTGAGCTCACTGAAGCTTATGGTGACAAAGGAAATATCCTCAAATAAAAACTGGAAAGAAGGTTTCTCAGAAACCGCTTTGTGATGGATCAATTCATCTCACAGAGTTACATGATTCTTTTCATGGATCAGTTTGGTAGCACTCTTTTTTAGGAATCTGAGAAGGGATATCTTGAATCACTTTAAAGCCTATGGTGAGAAGGGAAATATCCTCAGATAGACACTAGAAGAAGCTTTCTGAGAAAGTTCTTTGTAATGTGTTAATTCATCTCACAGAGTTACACCTTTCTTTTCATGGAGCAGTTTGCTAACACCATTTTCATGGAATCTGCAAAGGGATATTTAGTAGTGCATTGAGACCTAGGGTGAAAAGTAAATATCCTCAGATAAAACTAGAAAGACGATTTCTGAGAAACTTCTTTTGTGGGTGAATTCATCTCACAGAGTTACATTGGCAGTTTTATTGAGAAATTTGCAAACACTTTTTTCATGGAATCTGCAATGGGATATTCCAGAGTGCATTGAGGAATATCGTGAAAAGGGAAATATCCTCAGATAAAAACTAGAGAGAAGCTTTCTGACAAACAGCTTTGGATGGGTATGTTCATCTTACAAGGTTACTCCACAATTTTCACGAAGATGTTTACTAACACTGTTTTCGTGGAACCTGCAAAGGGATATTTGGGAGGGCATTGAGGCCTATGGTTAAAAAGGATATAGTCTCAGAGAAAAACTAGAAAGAAGCTTTCTGAGAAACTGCTTTGTGATGTGTGAATTCAGCTCATGGAGTTACACCTTTCTTTTCATTGGACAGTTTGATAACACTGTTTTCATGGAATCTGCAATAGGATATTTGGGAGCGCATTGAAGCCTATGGTGACAATGGAAATATCCTCAGATGAAAACCAAAAAGAAGCTTTCTGAGAAACTGCTTTGTGTTGTGTGAATTCATCTCACAGGGTTAGTTACACAGTTCTTTTCATTGAGCAGTTTGCTAACATTGTTTTATCGGAATCTGCATTGGTATATTTTGGAGCACATTGAACCTTATGGTGACAAAGAAAATATCATCAGACAAAAACCAGAAAGACGCTTCTGAGAAACTGCTTTGTGATTTGTGAATGCATCCCACAGAGTTACACGATACTTTCAATGGGGCAATTTGTTGGCACTGTTTTTGGGGAATCTGAGAAGGGATACTTTTTATCACATTGAAGCCTATGGTGACAAAGGGAATATCCTCAGATAAAAACTAGACAGAAGCTTTCTGAGAAAGTTCTTTGTGAAGTGTGAACTCAACTCATATATTTACACCTTTCTTTTCATGGAGAAGTTTGCTAGCACTGTTTTCGTGAAATATGCCAAGGGATATTTGGGAGTGCATTTAGGCCTACGGTGATAAACTAAGTATCCTCGGATTAAAAACTACAAAGAAGCTTTCTGAGAAACTGCTTTGTGATGTGTGAATTCATCTCACAGAGTTACACTGTTCATTTCATTGAGTAGTTTGCTAAGACTGTTTTCTTGGAAACTGCAATGTGATATTTCGGAGCACCTTGAAGCTTATGGTGACAAAGGCAATATCCTCAGATAAAAACTAGAAAGAACCTTTCTGAGAAACCGCTTTGTGATGTGTTAATTCATCTCACAGAGTTACAGGTTTGCTTTCATGGAGCAGTTTGCTATTACTGTTTTTATGGAATCTGCAATGGGATATTTGGGAGCTCCTGGCAGCCTATGGTGAAAAGGAAATAACTTCAGATAAAACTGGAGAGATTTTTTTGAGAAATGATTTTGATGTGTTTATTCATCTCATGGAATTTAACCTTTCTGTTGAATTAGCAGCTTGGCATCACTGTTTTTGTGGTATCTGAGAGGATATATTTGGGAGCACAATGAGTCCTACAGTGAAAAAGGAAATATCCTCAGATTTAAACTAGAAAGAAGCTTTGTAAGAAACTGCTTTGTGATGGGTGAATTCATCTATCAGAGTTATACCTTTCTTTTCATGGAGCAGTTTGTTAACTCTATTTTCGTGAAATTTGTGAAGGACATTTTGGAGCACTTTGAAGCGTATAGTGACAAATTAAATATCCTCATATACAAATTAGAAAGAAGCTTTCAGAGAAACTGCTGTGCTAATTCATCTCACAGAGTTACGTGATTCTTTTCATGGATCAGTTTGGTAGTACTGTTTTGGGGAAACTGAGAAGGGATATTTTGTATCACATTGAAGCCCTTGGAGTCTACGGAAATATCCTCAGATAAAACTACCAAGAAGCTTTCCGAGAAAGTTCCTTT
>NW_016815170.1:0-1046 GCF_001698545.2 Rhinopithecus bieti
CAGGAAAGTTTATAGTAATAAATGCCTACATTAAAACTAGAAAATGACAAATAAACAACTTAACTTTACACTTCAAGAAACTGGAATAAAAGTACAAACTAAGTCCAAAGTTAACAAAAGGAAATGATAAAAAATAATAAAACTTAGAGCAGAAATATGTCAAAAAAATAACAAGTCAAATAGAGAAATGGTAAAGAAAATCACCAAAATTTGGAGTTTCCTTCTTGAACAGATTAACAAAATTGATAAGCCTATAGCTAGAAGCCACTAATAAATAAAATCAGGTATGAAAGAGAGGACATTTCAATGGATGACTCAAAAATAAAGAATATCATAAGGGAAGATTACCAATGTATATACACCAACCGATCAGATAACCTAGAATGGATACGTTCTTAGAAACATAAAACCTGCCAAAACTGAATAAAGATGAAGTAGAAATCCTGAACAGACCAAAAATGTAAGGGTATTGCATTATTAATTAAAAATAGCCCAACAAATAAAACCCCAGAAGCAGACGGATTCGTGGGTGACTCTACCAAACATTCAAAGAAAAAGTGCTAACAATCCTTCTCAAACTCTTCCAAAAAATAGAAGATGGAATACTGGCAAACTCATCTTATAAAGTTAGCATCTCCCTGATCACCAAAGATACCAAAAGAAAATACGACTGTCGACCAATACCCCTGACAAACATAGATGCAGAAATTCTCAAAGAAATATTAACAAATTGAATTCTACAGCATGTTAAATGTATCATATGTCATAACCATGTAGGATTTATCTCTGGGATACAAGAATGATTCTTCATGCTCAAGTCAATCAGTGTGATACATCACATTAACAAAATGAACATAAATATGCCCCATATGATTATCTTGATAGATGTACAAAAAGCATTTGGCAAATTTCAACATTCATTTGATTAATATATCCATGATTAAAACTCTCAACAAGATAGATGTAGAAGGATCTTACCTCAACACAATAAAGGCCATGTATGAAAATCCCACAGCAAACTTTATAATCAATAGGGAAAACCTAAC
>NW_016815171.1:0-18138 GCF_001698545.2 Rhinopithecus bieti
ATGAGGAGTAAGATAGATATTGAATTTTCTTTTTTATTTCCCCACGTAACTACTAGGGGACCCTAGAAATAATTGAAAGTTATTTGACTTTCTCAGGAAAATAGCACTTTGAAGTTCTCAGTTAATGAAAGCTTTCAAAGGAAGAAAAATTTCAGAACCCTTTAAATATTGCACTTAACTAGGCATGGTGGCTGGCACCTGTAATCTCAGCTACTCCAGAGGCTGAGGCAGGATTGCTTGAACCTGGGATGCAGAGGTTGCAATGAACCGAGACCGAGCCACTACACCAGCCTGGGCAACAGAGGGAGACTCTGTCCGTGAATTAGGCCATTCTTTCATTGCTATAAAGAA
Source organism: Rhinopithecus bieti (assembly GCF_001698545.2). Taxonomy (NCBI): domain Eukaryota; kingdom Metazoa; phylum Chordata; class Mammalia; order Primates; family Cercopithecidae; genus Rhinopithecus; species Rhinopithecus bieti. The sequence continues at coordinate 352 of NW_016815171.1, forward strand.
ATACCTGAGACTGGGTAATTTATAAAGAAAACAGGCTTAATTGGCTCACAGTTTTGTACAGGACTGTACAGGAAGGAGCCTGGGGAGGCCTCAAGGAGCTTTTACTCATGGCGGAAGCCAAAGTGGGAACAGGTATCTTACATGGCAGAGCGAGAGCAAAGGGTGGGGAGGTGCCACACACTTTAAACAACCAAATATCTCGTGAAGTGAACCCACTCACTATCATGAGGACAGCACCAAGCCATGAAGGATCTGCCCCCATGACCCAATCACCTCCCACCAGGCCCCACCTCAAACATTGGGGATTACAATTCAGCATGAGCTTTGGCAAGGACATATATTCAAACTATATCACCCCATCGCTAAAGAAAAAATTTTAAATAAATAAGTAAAAATAAATGTTTGCACTTTTTGTTTTGTTTTGTTTTTTGAAACAGAATTTCACTCTTGTTGCCCAGGCTGGAGTGCAGTGGTGCAATCTCGGCTCACTGCAACCTCCGCCTCCTGGGTTCAAGCAATTCTCCTGCCTCAGCCTCCCAAGTAGCTGGGATTACAGGCATGCGCCACCACCCCGGCTAATTTTCTATTTTTAGTAGAGACGGGGTTTCACCATGTTGGTCAGGCTGGTCTCAAACTGCTGACCTCAAGTGATCCACCTGCCTCGGCCTCCCAAAGTGCTCGGATTACAGGTGTGAGCCACTGTGCCCAGCCTGTATCTGCACTTTTTAAGTAGTAAGATGTAGAGGAAGAAAATGCCATAGAACAGGCAATTAAGCTAATCAGTACAAAAACAGAACAATGCCAGGATATTTTGTGAATAGAGATAAGCCACACCACCTTGAAATTATGAAATATGAGTGGACATGGTGGCCCACACCTGTAATCCCAGCACTTTGGGAGGCCGAGGTGGGCAGATCACCTGAGGTCAGGAGTTTGAGACCAGCCTGCCAACATGGTGAAACCCCGTCTCTACTGAAAATACAAAATTAGCCTGGCCTGGTGGCACATGCCTGTAATCCCAGGTACCCAGGAGGCTGAGGCAGGAGAATCACTTGAACCCAGGAGACAGAGGTTGTGGTGAGCCGAGATCACGCCATTGCACTCCGGCTTGGGCAACAAGAGAAAAACTTCGTCCTAAAAAAAAAAAAAAAAAAACCAAAAAACTGATATATGCTATTTTGGCATCAAAAACTCCAAGTTGGAAAGGCAGAGAAAGCCTTTCATTGCCTTCATCTTAAGTTTGTAAGAGAAGAGCCATTTAAAATAATAATACAAGTAAATTTTGCTCTCTGGCTTTGAGCAAACAGAATGGAAGGGAAGTAACTGTAATAGACAGGGGAAGTCAACCTGTCAATTCGTAGGGGTTTTTTGTTATTTCTCTCCTGTTTTCTGTTTCTTTACGTATTTCCTTGCTCGGTTCCAACCCGGCCCATGGTTGCGCCTACACAACCCCATTCTACTGGAATGTAGTCTCTTGAACCTCACTTTTGGGGATGATGAAACAAACTATCTCTCAAGGACACCTATTAGGGGCTTGCCATCTACTCCGCTTATCATTACACTTGACATATATTAACAAAAATAATTATACTCACTATATTGGATAGGAACAATAATCTTTTCCTTTAAATTAGTGTAGGGGGCAAAAGACGGAGGTTGATCCCCTTTTTCCTTACTCAATCATAAGGGTTCTATGGACTGGGACTCCCTATAACCAAAAACTGGTTACAACAAGGGAGAGAAAGCTATGACAAATTTATTTGGATTATAGTTTTATTTGTTGACACCAGGGGAGGCTTCACATTGGGAAAGGACCTAAAGATATAGGGAAAACTATCTTTTTTTTTTTGAGAACAGAAGTTTCTTCGCTTTCCATGGTTGGGCCCAGGGCTGCCATGCAATGGCACTCCTTGGGGCTCCACTGCAAACCTTCTTGGCCTCCTGGGTCAAGCAATTCTCCTGCCTCAGCTCCCAAGTAGCCAGGATTATAGTGGCCCCACCCACCACCCCACCCAGGCTAATTTTTTTTTTGTTTTTTTTTTTTTTTTTTTTTTTGTACGGGTTTAGTAGAGACCAGGGTTTCCACCAGTTGGCCCAGGGGGCTGGTCTCGAAACGTCCTGGACCCTCAGGTGATTCCACCCACTTCGGGCCCCTCCCTAAAGTGCTGGGCCGATTACCACATTGTGGGAAACCCATTTGCACCCAAGCCTTATCTCAAACTTTTATATTGATCTCCATGTTGAAATGATAACATTATACGTTAAAATTATTTTAAAAAATCAGTAGTTTGTGGAAAGGCACTTTGAGATCTTGTAAACATCCTGTTCCTCATCAAATTTTCAATGCATTCATGTATTTATATCAGTATGGACTCATGGTTCCCTATTTTATTCTATGAGTTATAGGTTATTTTTTATTTTAAAAAATTCTTTTCATCACATAAATTGGGATAGTGAAGAATGAAGTACTGCAGCAGATCTGAATAGTCATACAAGTGAGTATGTAAAATATATGTTAGTTACACCAGAGCATGAAGAGTGAAATTCTCATGAGCTAAACATTCACATGATGGATTTTACGGTGTTACTCTAAGAAGTCCACCTAGCATTTCCAGTTGAGCACATCCTTCCTAGGTGAAATGATAGAAAGAATAACAAACCCTTGAGTGCTAGCTCTGTATCAGGTGCTGTCCTAAGCAATTCCACATATGAACTCACCTACATTTCACAGATAAGAAAACTGAGACTCGGAGGAAGGCAGTAACTTAGCCAGGGCCACAGCACAAGTGTGGGCCAGAGCCAAGATTCGAACCCAGACAGTGTGGCTCCCACCACCATGTTCTTGCTTGTTGTTCTCTTCTGTGTCCAGAAGATTCCTTCCTGCCCCACCTTGTTCTCACCACTCTCTGGTTACTTCTATGTAGCCATGGTCTAAACCAGTTACACAATCATCTTAGGTGAGCTGCACATTTTTAAAAATTAAACTTTGATTTTGAGATCAGTGTCAATTCCCATGAAATCGCAAGAATAATACAGAGAGATCCTATGTGCCCTTCACCCAGTTTCCTCCAATGGTGACACCTTCTAGAACAACAGCACAATATCACAACTGGGATGTGGCCATTGACACAACCCCGGGATGTCTCCTGTTGCCCTTTCACAACCACACCTGCTACCCTTGTGCCTGCCATCTATCCCCTCCAGGTTCCTAATCCCTGACACTAATCTGTTCTCTATCTCTAGAATGTTGTCATTTCACGACTGTTATAGAACTTGAGTTATATAATATGTGACCTGCTGGATTTGACTTTTTTCACTCAGCATAGTTCCCTGGAGATTCATCCAAGTTGTTGCATGTATCAACATTTTGTACCATTTTTTTTTTCTTTTTTTGAAACAGGGTCTCACTCTGTCACTCAGGCTGGAGTGTAGTGGCTCGATCACAGCTCACTGCAACCTCCACCTCCCAGGCTCAAATGATCCTCCCACCTCAATCAACCTCCCAAATAGCTGGGATTGCAAGTGCAAACCACCACACCAGGGTAATTTTTGTATTTTTTGTAGAGATGGGGTTTTGCCATGTTGCCCAGGCTGGTCTCAAACTCCTGGGCTCAAGTGATCAACCCACCTCGGCCTCCCAGAGTGCTGAGATAACAGGCATGACCACTGCGCCCAGCCCATCTTGTTCCTTTTTCTTGTTGAATAGTATTCCACAGTATGGATGTACCATGGTTTGTTTAACCATCCGCCTATTGAAGAATGTCTGGGTTGTTTCCAGTCGTTCATTATTTCTAACATAGCTGCTATGAACATTAATGTACAGGTTTTTATGTGAATATAGGTTTTCATTTCTCGAGGATGACTGCCCAAGAGTGCAATTGCTAGGTTATATGGTAATTGCATGTTTAATTTGTAAGAAACTGCCAGACTGTCTGGACCATTTTACATTCCCACCTGCCATGCATGAGTGATCTGGTTTCTCTGCATCCTGGCCAGCATCTGGCATTGTCACTGTATTTTTTTTTTTTAATTTTAGCCATTCTGATAAGTATGTATGACTGATAACTGATTGTGGTTTTAATTTGCATTTTCTTTTCTTTTTTTCTTTTTCTTTTTTCTCTTTTTTGAGACGGAGTCTCACTCTGTTGCCCAGGCTGGAGTGCAATGACGCGATCTCGGCTCACTACAACCTCTGCCTGTTGGGTTCAAGCAATTCTCCTGCCCCAGCTTCCCCAGTAACTGGGACTACAGGTGTACACCACCATGCCGGGCTAATTTTTCTATTTTTAGTAGAGGCAGGGTTTCACCATGTTGGCCAGGCTGGTTTCGAACTCCTGAGCTCAGCTGATCTGCCCACCTCGGCCTCCCAAAGTGCTGGGATTACAGGCGTGAGCCACCACACCCAGCCTAATTTGCATTTTCTTAATGGTGAGTGATATTGAACATCTTTTCATGTGCATATTTGCCATCTGTACATCCCGTTCAGTGAAATGTCTCTTTGCATCTTTTGCCCATTTTCTAAAGGGATTGTTTGCTTCTTTACTGTTGGGTTTTGAGAGTTCTTTTTTACATTCTAGATATTAGCCTTTTGTCAAATATGTTGTTTACAAATATTTTCTCACAGCTTATAGCTTGTCTTTTCACAGAGCAAAAGTTTCTAATAATCAAATTTCCCTTTTATGAATTGTGTTTTTTGTCTTCTAAATTCTTTTGCCTAGCCCTAATCCCAAAGATATTGTCCTAGGTTTTCCCTAGAAGCATTATAGTTTTACACTTCACATTTAAGTCAATGATCCATCCATTTGGGGTTAATTTTTGTACTAAGTGTGATTTAGGTCCAGGTTCCTTTTTTGGTTTTTGTTTGTTTGTTTTGCTGTTGGATGTCCTATGGCTCCAGCATTATTTGTTCCACTGAATCACTTTTGTACCTTTGTCAAGAATCAGTTGGCAGCCCAGCCTGGGCAACATGGCAAAACCCCGTCTCTACAACAAATACAAAAATTAGCCAGGCATGGTGGTGTGTGCATATAGTACCAGCAACTTGGGAGGCTGAGGTGGGAGGATCACCTGAGTCCTGGAGGTCAAGGCTGAAGTGAGCTGTGATCACACCACTGCACTCCAGGCTGGGTGACAGAGTGAGACTCAGTTGGTAACCTGGACAACATAGCAAGACCCCATCTCTACCAAAAATTAAAAAAAAAAAAAAATAGCCAGGTATGGTGCCAAATGCCTGTAGTCCCAGCTACTTAGGAGGGTGAGGTGGGAGGATCACCTGAGTCCAGGAGGTCAAGGCTACAGTGAGTTGTGATCATGCCATTGCACTCCAGCCTAGGTGACAGAGTGAGACCCTGTGTCTAAAAAAAAAAAAATTAAATTAAATTAAAAATAAAAATTAAAAAAATCAGTTGGGCACATTGGTATGGGTCTATTTCTGGGTTCTCTATTCTGTTCCATTGGTCTATGTGTCTATCCCTTCTCCAATACCATACTATCTTGATTACTGTGGTTATATGGTAAACCTTAGTAATGAGTATAGTGATTCCTTCCACCATATGATCCACTTTATGTGGATTATTCCATGTAAATTTTAGAATAAGTTGGTCTGCAAAAAATTTCACTGGCGTTTTGATAAGAATTGCATTGGGGCCGGGCATGGTTGCTCATGCCTGTAATCCCAACAATTTGGGAGGTTGAGGTGGGAGGATCTCTTGAGCCCAGGAATTCAAGAACAGCCTGGATAACACAGTGAGACCCCATATCTACAAAAAGTAAAAAATTAGTGGGTGTGGTGGTGTGCACCTGTGGTGCCAGGCGCTTGGGAGGCTGAGGTGGGAGGATTGCTTGAGCCCAGGAGGCTTCTGCAGCTCCTTGTCCGGGACATGTGGGAGGCAGTAAGGGAGCTGAGGAAACTCACTGCCATGTTGTTCCTCAAGTCCCGAGGTCACTAGGCAGTTCACCTTCTTCTTCCCACCTTTCAGAGTCTTCCTTTGCTTGTTTGTTGGGTTGTGTACATGGATTTTTAGTTGTAAGAGGGAGGACTCAGGAGGAATGGGACTATGCCACCCTGGCCTGGACTGGAAGTCCTGTAATTATGTATTTATTTTCTCCAGATTTGGCCTAGTGAGAGTCCCTTCTAACTGGCTCCTGTATTATTTTGACATGGCCCCATCGTTCTTTGAGTACTTCTTTACTCTCTGGCACAAAATGTTCCAGGCTCATCTTGTCTTTCCCTACCCCAACTCTGGAAGCAGCCATTTCTCCATGAGGCTCTGTATGCTTTAATGGGATTTGTTTGTTTATTTTTTATTTATTTATTTGACAGAGTCTCACTCTGTCACCCAGGCTGGAGTGCAGTGGCACGATCTCAGCTTACTGTAACCTCCACCTGCCGGGTTCAAGTGATTCTCCCGCCTCAGCCTCCCAAGTAGCTATAATTACAGGCATGTGTCACCACAGCCAGCTAATATTCGTGCTTTTTTTTTTTTTAAGTAGAGACGGGGTTTCACCATGTTGGCCAGGCTGGTTTTCAACTCCTGACCTCAAGTGATTCACCTGCCTCGGCCTCCCAAAGTGCTGGGATTATAGGCATGAGCCATTGAGCCCAGCCCTTTAGTGTGATTTAGAAACCATGGTGGGGGCTAGGAGATACCCTCCTCATGCCCCTTGGGTTGCAACACTCAGCTTTTCCTAATAGAAGGTGTGTGAAAGACAAGGTTACACATACCTCTAGTGACAGCAAGTGCACCTCTTTGTAGCACCCAAGGCCCCCATTAGGCTGACACTGGTCGCTATGAAGGTATGGGCTTGACATTGGGGTTGGGATCACACTTGGCCAACTACAGACAAGAGGGATCCTGAGAGAGCTCAGAGCTGCACCAATGAATGCCTTAGTTTGCTCCGGGAGGGGGATAGACTCTGTGAATGAGCAAGTGAGGCTGCAAGTGAGCTATGATCACACCACTGCACTCCAGCCTGGGCAACAGAGAACCCATCTCTAAGAAATAAACAAAAAACAAAAGCGTAAAATGCCAGCAACCATCTAGGCACCTGATACAGGTCCTGTCCTTTAAGCCCTCATAAAATTATCTGCAGTTTTGAAAATGAGATGGGCTGGAAGATTTGCAGTTCCTAGCGAAATCGGAATTAGGAGAACTGCCCACCAGGCACTCTGGGTGTGCAGAGGGTGCCCTTGACGAAGATTCTTTGCTTGACCAAACTTTACTCAGGCCCCTGAAACTTCTCCTTGGCACATCTGTGCACTTCCTTGTAAAACCCAGTTTTAGCAAAGAGCCCTGCTAAGTCAGTGTGGCATGAACCCTCCATCCTCAGTATCTGATTATCCTCAATCTCTGATCATCCTTGCTATCTGATCTGGTTCCTCATCTTCCACCATCCCCCAGGTGATGTGTGATGTCTGATTCCCCTGGTCTGCCTTCAGCAAGAATCCTATTAGGTTGGTTTAGCCAGAATGCCCCTTACGCCTGATGTTTCCTCTTAGCAATTTCCACCCAAGGACCCTCACACTGCTCCTTGGCTAGACATTCCCACTGGCCCAGTTCTATACTGAAGTCTAAATATATATATTCTATATATTTATATATATACTTATATATATATAACTAAAGTTATGTATATTATGTACTAGTATATATAGTATATAACGTATATACTTATACTAAAATATATAGTTACAACTATATAAATATTCTACAAGTATTTAAACTTTATATAAATGTGTCAGCATATGTGTTCTTATGCCATGTGCCTTATTCCTCTAAAATATATCCCAGGAGATCAGCGCTTTCTTGGTTTCATTGCAAATAACATTCCGTGGGGTATGTTTCACTTAAAAAATGGTATGTTGTGATTAACAAACTTTTAATTTCAATACAGATGAATAGATTATTCTTTCCTAGCAGTTTGTGTGGTTATATCTAATTTAAGGATTCTTTCTACCCGAGTTTATAAAGCTATTCCCTTGCAATTTTCTTCTATAATATTTTCTATGATATTTCAAATGTTTCACATTTGCGTTTCAATCCCTCTAAAACCGATTGGTATGTAAAGTGTGAAGTAGGGGCCAGGTGTGGTGGCTCACACCTGTAATCCCAGTGGCAGGAGGATCCCTTGAGGCCAGGAGTTCAAGGTCAGCCTGGGCAACATAGAAAGACCCCCCATCTCTACAGACAAAAATTTTAAATAAAATTACCTGAGTGTGGTGATGCTCGACTGTAATCCCAGCTACTCTGGAGGCTGAGGCAGGAGGATCACGTGAGCCCAGGAGTTTGAGGCTGCAGTAAGTCATGTTTGTTCCACTGCACTTCAGCCTAGGTGACAGAGCAATACTGTCTCTAAAATAAAATAAAAATTAAAGTGCAAAGTAGGGGTCCTATTACATTTTTCCCTCATGGATACCCGATTGCTCCAGGTATTTATGTGAATATCCATGCTTTCCCACTGGCCTACTGTCCATCTCTGTCATAAGATCAGTGGCTCTAGACAGGTCTATTTCGGGGTATTCCCCTTTTTCCTTCCTTGGGATGTTTGTGTTTCCTTTCAACAATATCACACTGCTTGGTTACTACATCTTTATAATAAATCTGAAATCTTATGAGCAGTTTCCTCCATCTCACTTGTTTTAAAAACTGTCTTAGGCCTTTACACTTCTTGATTAATTTTAAAGTCCACTTGTGGGCCAGGCACGGTGGCTCACGCCTGTAATCCCAGCACTTTGGGAGGCCGAGGCAGGAGGATCACCTGAGGTTGGGAGTTCCAGACCAGCCTGACTAACATAGAGAAACCCCTTCTCTATTAAAAATACAAAATTAGCTGGGCATGGTGGCGCATGCCTGTAATCCCAGGTACTCAGGAGGCTGAGGCAAGAGAATCGGGAGGCGGAGGTTGCGGTGAGCTGAGATCACACCATTGCACTCCAGCCTGGGCAACAAGAGTGAAACTCCGTCTCAAAAAAATAAATAAATAAAGTCCACTTGTGAAGTTCCTCAGGAAATCTTTTGAAAATTTTGCCTGAAATGGCACTGAATCTAAGATTCATCCAGTGAGACTCGATATCTTACTGATATTGACTCTTCACATGGAAGAATGTGGTGTAACTCTCCATTTGCTTAGTTCTCCTTCTCTATCTTTCCACAGAATGCTATAATTTGGCCATAAAAGTTGATTCTGGGCCAGGCCTGGTGGCTCACACCTGTAATCCCAGCACTTTGGGATCACCTGAGGTCGGGAGTTTGAGACCAGCCTGCCCAACATGGAGAAACTCCATCTCCACTAAAAATACAAAATTAGCCTGACCTGGTGGCACATGACTGTAATCCCAGGTACTCAGGAGGCTGAGGTGGGAGAATAGCTAGAACCTGGGAGGTGGAGGTTGTGGTGAGCCAAGATCCCGCCATTGCACTTCAGCCTGGGCAACAAGAGCGAAACTCCATCTCAAAAAAAAAAAAGAAAAAAAAGTCGATTCTGGAGACAAGTGCATGCATCCAAGGCCTGGCTCTGTTTAGGAGTTTGACTGTGGGAAAATGGCACTTGCCTCCAGAATCAACTTTTATGGCCAAATGATAGCATTGGGAATAATGGTATTGATTTCATGGGACTGCCTTGAGGATTAGACATGTACATAACATACTTGGAGTGGTGCAGGCCACAGTAATCACTATAATTATTGCCATCATTCTTCCCAGATTTATTTCTAGGTCCTTATGTTTTTGGCTGCTGTTGTAGATGCTATGGTATTTTTTACTTTTTAGTGCAGTTTTAGGTTCACAGCAAAATTGAACAGAAGGTATAGAGAGTTCCCGTATATCCCTTTCCCCAACGCATGCACAATCTCTGCCACTATCACCCTCTCTCACCAGAGTGGTACATTTGTTCCAATCAGTGAACCAACATTGACACATCACTATCACCTAAAGCCCATAGTGTGCTTTAGGGTTTACTCTTGGTGTTTTACATTCTGTGGTTTGGGTTTGGTTTGGACAAATGTATAATGCATGCTTCCACCATTATAGTATCATACAGAAGAGTTCCACTGCCCTAGAAATCCTCCATGCTCTGTTTATTCATCCCTCCCTCCCTCCAGCCCCTGACAACCACTGATCTTTTTTTTTCTTTTATTTTCTTTTTTTTTTTTTTTTTTTTTTTTTTTTTTTTGAGGCAGGGTCTGACTCTGTCGCCCAGGCTAGAGCACAGTGGCATGATCACAGCTCACTGCAGCCTCCAACTCCTGGGTGCAGGCAATTCTCCTGCCTCGGCCTCCAAAGCTGGGACCACAGGTGTGTGCCACCATGCCCAGCTAATTTTTTCATTTTTTGTAGAGATGGGGTTTCACCATGTTGCCCAGGCTGGTCTGGAACTCCTGGGCTCAAGCAATCCTCCTGCCCTGGCCTCCCAAACTGCTAGGATTACAGGCGTGTGCCACTGTTCCCAGCCTCAACTATATTTTCTAAATGTTTATTTCTAGTGTATAGGAATGCAAAGGATTTTGAGATATCTAGCCTATATTACAGCAACTTTGCTGAAGTCTCTCACTTCTAAAACTTTCTCTGTAGAGTCTTCAGTTTTCTGTATAGACAATCATAACTTCTGAAAATCACAGTATTTTTTCCTTTTTTCTTATCCTTACACCTATTATATCCCCCTTTTTTCTTCCTGCCCTAGTTAAGACCTTCAGTAAAATATTGGACAGAATGGGTGATAACGGTTACCCACATGCTTGTCTAGTTCTTAGTCTTCATCTTCCTTTCATCTCCAACCTTTCCTGTGGTATTACTGTCACTCTGCCTCAAGTACACCATTTATAAGTTAGTTTAGTGATAGTCTGTTGGTAATAAACTTGCTTTGACTATATTTTCTGAAATGTATTTTGCCTGCATGTTTTGTTGGGTACACGCATTTTAAAAATCATCTTTATTGGGGTATACTTGACATATGATAAACTATATATATTTAAAGGTTACTCTTTGATAAGTTTGATGTACACATCAGTGAAACCATCACCATAGTGAAGATAGTGAACATGGCCGGGCGCAGTGCCTCACACCTGTAATCCTAGCACTTTGGGAGGCCAAAGCGGGCAGATCACCTGAGGTCGGGAGTTCAAGACCAGCCTGGCCAACATGGTGAAACCCCATCTCTACTAAAAATACAAAATTAGCCGGGTGTGGTGGCACATGCTTGTAATCCCAGCTACTTGGGAGGCTGAGGCAGGAGAATTGCTTGAACCCCGGAGGCGGAGGTTGCAGTGAACCAAGATCGCGCCATTTCACTCCAGCCTGGGTAACAAGAGCAAAACTCCATCTCTAAAGAAAAAGAAAGAAAGAAAGAGAGAGAGAGAGAGAGAGAGAGAGAGAGAGAGAGANGCAGTGCTCTGTGGTGGTGTTTGACGCAGCGGGCAGTAATGCTCTGTGGTGGCGGGTGGAGGAGAGAGATGACTACTAACCTGGTCCACTCCTGAGCATTAGAGAAGCTCCCTCTGATCACTGGCTTTGTGCCTGCCTTTCCTTTGTTAGGTGTTGTGGTCCATGGGGCTCTCTCAGGGAGGGGCTATACACTTCCCAGCAGGTCCTTTGGAGGCAGGTATGCCTTGTCACTCCACTCACTCTGCAATCCCAGGCATCTCACTCTTCTCAGTGTTGAGAACGACGACTTTCCCGCTTCTTGGGCATTGCAGAGGCCAGCAAGTCCCAACCGACTCTCAGCAGTGGGGGTGGGTGGAGTGACCCAATCCGGTGACCGCGCGCTTCCCTGGGGAACTGGAGCTTTGCCCACCCACAGAGTTCAGGCAGAGGTGGCTCTGTGGTGTTGGAATCCCCAACTGGCATGTCCCACCTGGCTGGGAGAAGCATGGGCGAGTGTGCTTGCCTGCTCTGTCATCCAGGTGCTTCCTGGGGGGACCTGGAGCTGCACCTGCCTCCAGAATTCAGGCAGAAGTGGGTCCACTGTGCTGGGGGCTCTTGGAGGCGTGGCCTGCCCCGCTATGAGCAGCAAATGGAGTCACAGCCTCCCACCATCCAGGTGCTTCCTGGGGGGACCCGGAGCTGCGTCTGCCTACAGAGTTCAAGCAGAAGCAGGGCTGCTGTGCTGGAAGCTGGCTCCTCGCCAGGGCCTGTCTGTTGAGGAGTGGTGCAGTAACCTATGGAGCTGTGGCACTGGCACCAGGCTGCACTGGGGTCCACGGCCTGCTGGGGGAGTCCCTGTGGACCTGAGTGTTGCCTCCGCAAAGACTCCAGGCAGTTATGTGTATCAGCCTAGTGGATTGGGGGGCAGGTGGAATCTCCCGTTCCCAGGCTGGCACAGGTCCCTTGCTCAGCTTTGCTACCCTCTGTTCTCTGTGTTCTCTCGCTGCCTTGGTGGATCCTAACACAGTTTCTTAGACAATCGTATTGCAGGGTCAGTGCTTACTCCCCACCCTGTCTCCTCTCCCTGAGAGCAGCCCACACTGGCTGCTTCTATTCCGCCATCTTGATCCTTCCCCTTGTTTAGTTTTAATTTTTTTATTTAAAACTGTTCAGTTTTCAAGTGTTTGGAGACTTTCCTGTTATTTTCTTTTGATCTCTATTTGTATTCACTTGTGGTCAAATCACATACTCTGAATTATTCAATTTTTTAAAATTTATTGAGTTTTTTTACGGCTAAGGTCATAGTCTATTTTGATAACTATTCTATGTGCACTTGGAAGAGGTGGTGTGTTATAAATGTTTATCAGGTCCTGTAGGTTTTGAGGTCCTTCTATAGCCTTGCTGATGTTGTATGTAGTTTCTATCAGCTGCGAGGGGTTGTTGGGCTCTCCGATTACAATCTCTTTCGCAACATGCTCTGACACAGTCATTTTGATTCCTCATCCATGAGGAGATATGTTATGACTTAAAAAAACCGTTACTCTTTAAAAAAATTTATTTGACTAAACATACCAATACAATAATTTAACCAATCTAATTTCCTCTCAGTAATTCATTTTATTCTTTTATTCCTGTTCCCCATAGATAGCACTTATTATTTACCTCCAAAATGCTGGTTACAGCAAAACTATTTTGGCTTTTCTTTTTTTCCAAATACATTTTCAATATTCACTGTAGAGACATTATGTATGGGAGGCAATGATTTTCAAGCCCTTTTGAGAACCAAATACTAGAACCCTGAGGGATTTGAGAAATAAAGTTCACTTATAAATAATAGATTAGGACGAATGTATGGCAAAATAAAAGTCAGTTTCCTTGCCCTGAAGGAAATGAAGATCCCTGTATGGCGAATGGAGAAAAGCCATTTAAGTACATAGAGTTAGCAAAATTCTCACATCCCTAGTGTGAGGTGACCTGCTAGAATATGCCACACTTGGTAGTGAGAGAAATCAAGGACCAAATAGGAAAAGGTATGTCTTGTCCTGTGCCAACATGGAGAGTTGACAGATAAGCCAGCATGTCTTCCTCTCCCTAAACTTGACAATTATTTTCAACTTATATTTTAGATTCAGGGGTACATGTGCAGGTTTGTTACATGGATGTATTGTGTAACTCTGAGGTTCGGGGTACAATTCATCCTGTCATCCAGGTATTGAGCTTAGTACCCGAAGGTCGTGCTTCAGTCCTTGACACTGTCTATTCCTCCCGACTCTAGTAGTCTCCAATGTCTGTTGCTGATATCTTTATGTTCATCTGTGCCCAGTGTTTAGCTCCCATTTTTAAGTGAGAACACCCTGTATTTGGTTTTCTGTTCCTCTGTTAACTGGCTTCAGATAATGGCCTCCAGCTCCATCCATGTTCCTGCAAAGCACATTATTTCATTATTTTTTATGACTGTGTAGTAATCCACAGTGTATATGTACTGCATTTTATTTATCCAATCCACTGTTGATAAGCACCTAGATGGATTCCACGTCTTTGCTATTGTGAATAGTGCTGCAATGAACATGCAAGTGCATGCATCTTCATGCTACAATGACTTACTTTCTTTTGGGTATATATCCAGTAATAAGATTGCTGGGTTTAATGGTAGTTCAACTCTCAATTCTTTGAGAAATCGCCCAACTTCCCTCCACAGTGGCTAAACTAATTTACATTTCCATTAACAGTGTATAAATGTCCTTTTCTCTGAATCCTCATGAACATCTGTTACTTTTGGCTTTTAACAAATGCCATTCTGACTGGTATGAGATGACAACTCGTTGTGGTTTTGATTTACATTTCTTGGATGATGAGTGATGTTGAAGATTTTCTAATATATCTGTTGCTCTACCATCTGACCCAGCCATCCCATTACTGGGTATATACCCGGAAGAATATAAATCATTTTACCATAAAGACACATGCACATAAATGTTCATTGCAGCACTATTCACAATAGCAAGGCATGGAATCAACCTAAATGTCCATCAATGACAGGTTGGATAAAGAAAATGTGGCCCATATAAACCATGGAGTACTATGCAGCCATACAAAGAATGAGGTCATGTCTTTTGCAGGAGCTTGGATGGAGCTGGAAGCTATTACCGTTAGCAAATTACTGCAAGAACAGAAAATAAAATACCACGTGTTCTCACTTGTAACTGAGAACACTGTTGTGTAAATGATAAGTGTGTAAATGATAAGAATCTATGAACACAAAGAAGGAAACAACAGACAATGGGGCCTACATAAGTGAGGACGGTGGGAGGAGGGAAAGGAGCAGAAAAGATAACTGTTGGGTACTGGGCTTAATACTTTGGTAATGAAATAATATGTACAACAAACCATGTGACATGTGTCTACTTATGTAATAAACCTCCACACGTACCTCCAGACCCAAAATAAGAGTTAAAAAATGAAAGTTGGAAAGGTTGCGTGCCAAGGTGTTGACAATAATTATACAGAGGCAATGAAATTATGATTACTCTTTTTTCTTTAATTATTTTCTGTGTGTTTTCAAAATTTCCACAAAAGAACTTGTACCATTTTCAAAATCAGAAATAAATAAATAAATAATAGAATAGAGAATAATTAAAATCCAGTTTTGAAAGCATGACTTTGCCAAGCATCTGCCTTGACTAGTCTCTGCTACCTGTTTTAAGTGACAATTTAGAATTGTTTCTATGTTACCATCTCTTGGTGCTGGATCTGTCACACTATCTCAAATAATTTCATATTTTGACCAGAATGATGCATGAGATGTTTCAAACCTAGCACCCATTTTCTTCCAGAAGCAATAGAATTGCTGTGGTACAAATGATGGCCAAACACTACACACTATTCTATGGAAAGAGGCCAAATTATAAAGAGTAATGGTTCCATGTAATGGTTTTTTGGAGAAACTATGATTTCTCTTGTCTAAAAGAATAAGAGAAAGGCAAATTACATGCTAAAATGACAGGTCTTAAAATAATTACAGATAAGTCTCAATTATCCATGCAATGTGACACCCATTGTCAGAAGGAAGGTTAAGACCTGCTGGGCCCCTAAGCTCTAGGCAGTGCAATCTCTCTGCAGACAGCTATGCACTGTTCCCTCAACCAGTACCTCTGCCCACTTTGCTATTCATAAAATGTAACTAGACATGCTAGAGATGAGGTTTGAAGTGGCCCCATTTCATGTCTGTGTAGAATTGTTCCTTCCATTGTCAGTCAATCTGAGAGGATCTAGACTTGGTTTTATAAGTTCATTTTAAAAGTATTTACTGATATGTGCTATGCCATGCTCTAGGTATTGCAGCTCTGGCAGTTATTGCCCACCGTGGAGCTTGCATTCTAGATTCCTTTAATAAGGAGCTAGCAGGATTTTCTACACTCACTACCTCGCTCCTCAGTCCATTCTCTTCCCAAACGCTCAATCTTTTCTTTTAAAACTTCTCCAAGGCTAAAAAACACTCGTTATAAAACACATTCTTGAAGTATAGATGACTGAGTATGCTAGGCCTTTATCCTTCACCTCCAAAAGTTTCCTTGCTTCTGTGTAATCCATTCTGCCCCTTTCTGTTCCCGCTATCTGCCAGGCAGCCACCAATCTGCTTTCTGTAACCATAGATTCACTGGCACTTTCTAGAATTCTATATAAATGGAATCATACAGTATGTGCACTTTCTTGTGTGGCTTCTTTCATGCAGCATTACTATTTTGAGATTCATCACTGTCATTGTGTGTGTCAATACTCATTCTTTTTTATTGCTGAGTAGTATTTCGTTGTATGGCTGTTCCACAGTTTATCCACTTGTTGATGGACATTTGGATCATTTCTCATTTTATCTATTACACATAAAGCTGCTATGAACATTCATGTAAAGCAGTATATAGTAATTTTATTTATCTGATCATTTTGTGGATTAACATGTAAGACTGCATTTGAAGAACAATATCCAATATATTAATAACATATATTCCAACACCATGCACAAATATTTTTTGTTGAATTTTTTTTGTCTTTTTTTGAAACAGGGTCTCTCTCTATTGCCTAGGCTGGAGTGCAGTGGTGGGATCATTGCTCACTGCAGCCTCCAACTCCTGGGTTCAAGCGATCCTCCTGCCTCAGCCTCCTGAGTAGCTGGGACTACAGGAACATGCCACCATGTCTGGCTTTTATTTTATTTTTTCTTTAGTAGAGACAGAGTCCAATTCTGTCATCCTGGCTGGAGTGCAATGGTGCAATCATAGCTCACTGCAGCCTCAAACTCCTGGGTTCAAGTGATCCTCCCACCTTGGCCTCCCAAGTAGCTGGGACTATAGGTGCACACCACCATGCCCAGCTAATTTTCAAAACTTTTGTGGAGACAGGGTTTAACTTTGTTGCCCGGGCTTTTGCTGAAGTTTTATGATGATGTTACAAAGCAAGTTTAAAAAAAAAACCTTTTAGGAGTAGCTAATTTTAAAGTCACTACAATCAGTAACATAAAATGATATTTTGAAGTGAGACATGGTAGAGGTGATAATATCACTTCCATGGCTCCTGGGACACTGAACTCCTGATTTTCATACACCTCTCTTTGAGTAGTTCATTCAACATTTTATTCATCAAATAATTATGGAATTGGTCAGGCGCAGTGGCTCAGGCCTGTAATCCCAGCACTTTGGGAGGCCAAGGTGGGAGAATCACTTGAACTCAAGAGTTCGAGACCAGCCTGGGAAACATGGTGGAACCCCATTTCTACAAAAAAATTAAAATTAGCCCGGCGTGGTGGTGCATACCTGTAGTCCTAGCTACTTGGGAGACTGAGGCTGGAGGATTGCTTGAACCTAGGAGTTGGAGGCTGCAGTGAGCCGTGATTACATCACTGCATTCCATCCAGTCTGGGTGACAGTGAGACCCTCATCTTAAATAATAATAATAATAATAATAATAACAATTATTATTATCATAGAACTGTTACTCTGTGTCAGGCACTGTTCTAGGTAGTTGAGTACTTAGCAATGAACAAATCAGACAGCATTCATGTTCTCACAGATCGAACATTCCTATGGAAAGTTGGCTCCTCTTTGGAAATTTTTTTTTTTTTTCAAGACAGAGTCTCACTCTGTTGCCCAGGTTGGAATGCAGTGGCATCATCTTGGCTCACTGCAACCTCTGCCGCCTGGGTTCAAGTGACTCTCCTGCCTCAGCCTCCCAAGTAGCTGGGATTACAGGCGCTTGCCACTGTGCCTTTCTTATTGTTGTAGTTTTAGTAGGATGGGTTTCACCATCTTGGCCAGGCTGGTCTTGAACTTCTGACCTCGTGATCCACCACCCCCCTTGGCCTCCCAAAATGCTGGGATTACAGGTATGAGCCACCGCTGTGCCTGGTTTTTTTTTTTTTTTTTTTTTTTTTTTTTTT
>NW_016815171.1:19482-28799 GCF_001698545.2 Rhinopithecus bieti
TATATATATACACACACACACATGTTTTTTTTGGATGGAGTCTCACTGTGTCACCTAGGCTGGAGTGCAGTGGTGAGATCTTGGCTCACTGCAACCTCCGCCTCCCGGGTTCAAGTGATTCTCCCACCTCAGCCTCCCAAGTAGCTAGGATTACAGGCACGTGCTACTACGCCTGACTAATTTTTGTATTTTAAGTAGAGATGGGGCTTCACCATGTTGGCCTAGCTGGTCTGGAACTCCTGGGCTCAAGTGATCTGCCCGCCTCGGCCTCTCAAAGTGCTGGGAGTACAGGTGGAAGCCACCGCGCCTGGCCTAGGCCCTCTATTTTGTCTGTCTCTTGTGTCTGTAGTTCAAGTCCTACTTTCCTAATCTATTCTCCCCCTTTGTTGTGGGTTGAATTGTGTCCCTCCCCCCGCCAAATTCACATGCTGAAGTCCTAATATCCAGTGCCTCAGAATGTGACTTTATTTGGAGATAAGGTCTTTACAGAGGTAATCAAGTTAAAATGAGGTCAGTGGTGTGTGGGCCCTAAACCAGTCTGAGTGGTGTCCTTGTGAAAAGGGGAACTTTGTTTTTGCCGGTTTTTTCCGTTTTTTTGCCTTTTTTTTTTTTTTTTTTTGGTGGTAGTGGAGCTGACAGTCTGGCTCTGTCTTCCAGGCTGGAGCGCAGTGGCATGATCTCAGCTCACTGCAACCTCTCCCCCCCGGGTTCAAACGATTCTCCTGCCTCAGACTCCTGAGTAGCTGGGATTACAGGCGCGCGCCACCATGCCCAGCTAATTTTTGCATTTTTAGTAGAGATGGGGTTTCACCATATTGGCCAGGCTGGTCTCGAACTCCTGACCTCAACTGATCTGCCCACCTCAGCCTCCCAAAGTGCTGGGATTACAGGTGTGAGCCACTGTGCCTGGCCGTAAAAAGGGGAACTTTGGACTCAGAGACACGGACACAGGGAGAATGCCATGCGAAGATGAAGGCAGAGATGGGGTGATGCTTTTATAGGCCACAGAAGGCCAAAGATCACCAGCAACCACCAGCAGCTGGAGGAGAGGCCTGGAACAGCTTCTCCCTCACAATCCCCAGAAGGAACCAGCCCTGCCAACACCTTGATCTCAGACTTGTAGCCTCTAGAACTGTGAGACAGGACATTTTTGTCATGGAAGCCCCAGTTTGTGGTAGGTTGTTATGGCAGCCTGAGCAGATTAATCCATCCTTCTTTGCTGGCTTGTCTCCCAGTCATTCAAAACTGCAGCCAGGGAAATCAGATCCAAAGAGAAATATTCCCCTGTTCTCCTGCTGAAACCCACTCGGTGGCTCTTCCTAACCTCCAAGAAGTGGCCCATGCACCTTCAAGTGGAGTCAAAGTTGTTCCTATCCTGGTCCTTCCTAACTGTCCCATCTTTCAAGCCCCCTCCCATTTCAGCCTTTTCACTGATCTGCTTATGGTCTCTTCACCACCTGGTGCTGGTTCATGTCCCTGCTTGATTCCTACTGGTCTCTCTGTTTGTAAAATTCCTCTGTGTTTCCTTCAATTGGTTCATTCTTATTCTTTCGATGCAACTTTTTACAAATTTATTTGTAGTAGAGACAGGTTGCTCTGTAACCCAGGCTGGAGTGCAGTGGTGCAATCGTAGCTCACTGAAGCCTCAGACTCCTGGGCTAAAACGATCCTCCCACCTCAGCCTCCCCAGTAGCTGGGCCCATAGGCATGCACCATCATGCCCAGCTAAGTTTATATATATATATAAATTTTTTTTTTCTAGATATGAAGTCTCCCTATGTTGCCCAGGCCGGTCTTGAACGCCTGGGCTCAAGGAATCCTCCACCTCAGCCTCCCAAAGTGATGGGATTACAGGTGTGAGCCACTTAATCTGGCCTCTATGCTAGTTTCTTTTAGAAACAATGATACTCGGCCAGGTGCCATGGCTCATGCCTATAATCCCAACACTTTGGGAGGCCAAGGTGGGAGGATTACTTGAGCCCAGGAGTTTGAGACCAGCCTGAGCAATATGGTGAAACCCCATCTCTACCAAAAACAAACAAACAAAAAACAAAAAATTATCCAGGCACAGTGGCGCTTGTATTCCCAGCTACTCAGGAGGCTGAGGTAGGAGGATCACTTGAACTGGGGGAGGCTGAGGCTGCAGTGAGCCAAGATTGCGCCACTGTGCTCTAGCCTGGGTGACAGGCTGAGACCCTGTCTCAATAAAAAGAAAGGAAATAATGATACCCAATGCTAAAATGGAGTATAATGTAGTATTTTTAGAATAAAACAACTCACTTGGTAAGCAATTCGGCCGCTGAATTGAAAAACCTCAAGGAGGGTTATGCTC
Organism: Rhinopithecus bieti; assembly: GCF_001698545.2. NCBI lineage: Eukaryota > Metazoa > Chordata > Mammalia > Primates > Cercopithecidae > Rhinopithecus > Rhinopithecus bieti. Next base: position 21,815 of record NW_016815171.1, read on the forward strand.
TTATGCCCAGGAATCCTGCTGTGGCCATATAGTTAAAGGGAAAAATGAAGAAACAGGTCAATGTTTCCAGATGAAATGATGAGCCCTTACTCTCAGCTGCAGCATGAGTGTTCATGTCCTGGCCTGGCCCTGGGCTACTGTGACACGGGGCCCTCCAGCACAGAGAAGCCCGCTGCTTCTTCCCTGTGATTCCAGAGCCTCCCAAGACAGGCATGGGACTGAGCCCTAGAACAGGGAAACCCCAGACCTGGTGGCAAAGGAGCAGCAGGAGCTGAAAGTGCCCGCTGCAGAGCTGATGGTGTGGCACCAACTCAGGGTGTGGAGGGATTGTCTTTGCACAGGGGTCACACTGAGTGTTACTGCCTCCTTCCCTATCAAACAGTGGGACAGGCAATATATGTGGGGTGGGACCTTTCTCTTCCTTTCTTGTTGGTTGGGGTGGTGGTGAGTAGGGAAGAACCAAGGAAGAGAAGACAAGGATGGAGCGCTTATGTGGCCACACAGGCCCAACTTTGGACTGACTCTCCACAAGTGAGAGGAGGGGAAGGGCCCCAAGTACCAGCCTGCCACGGGGCTATGGTTGCTCACACTGTGGTCAGGAAGGCCCAAGGCAGTTAAAATGGAGGCACTTCTGCCAGGCGTGTGGGGTCAGACCCACAGGTCTCTGAGGAGCTGGAACAAAGCCTTCATCCTGGCTTCTCTCTGCCGAGAACACCCCTGGGCCTGCTTTCTGACAGAACTTTCCTCAAGGAGGGGGTGGGTGGCAACCCAGCACTTATTTGATGCCTACTATATGCTAGGCACCATGCCAGCTGCTTTTCCGCAGTTTATCCAATTCGATGTTCACAAGAAGCTTGCAAAAGAGTATGTGGCATCTGCCTCCCCACACCTCCTGCCTTAATTTAAGTCTTCATCCCCTCTCACCCGGATTATGATTTTCATTTCCTGTTTTCCTTGCTTCCAGATCTTGGTTTTGTCTATTTGTCTTTATAGAAAAAGTTACTGCATTTTGAACTGTATTCAAACACAGAAATGGTAGCAAACTGTACTGGTAAGCATGACACCTGACGGTTGGACCAAAGGCCATAAGGGAAGCTTCAAGGGCCTTTGGCACTGCTAGTCCTTCCTCCTCTGCCCCTTGTTGCCACCTTCAAGATCAGTTAAACATGTGTGGGAACAATGTCACTTTTAAGGAGGTTGGGCTCTACCTCATTACCAAGAAGTACCTCAGATTCTGAGGAAAAGCAGAAACTCTCGAAGTGCCAACCTGCTCCATGGGCCTGACCTGCTCCAGCCTCAGTCCCACAGCTACCCGGATGCTGCCTGGGCCCAGGGCAGGGGAAAAGACAGGAAGACACTTTTCACTCAGCAGTGCTGGGAAGCTGGAGAGCTTGTGAGTCACTGACCAAATGAGACCTCGAAACTGACAGGCAGAATTCTGGGTAGCTATCAGCCTCTCCTGGGGGCAAAAAAATCCATAAAGAAAGAGCACCAACTTAGCCTGGCATAGGGGCTCACGCCTGCAATCCCGAGGCAGGAGGATCACTTGAAGTCAGGAGTTCAAGACCAGTCTGGTGGCCAAGCACGGTGGCTCATGCCTGCAATCCCAACACTTTGGGAAGCTGAGGCAGGAGGATTTCTTGAGCCCAGGAGTTCGAGACTAGCCTGGGCAACATGGCCAGACCCCATCTAATTTTTTATTCTACAAAAAATAAAAAATTAGCCAGGCATTTGGTGAATGCCTGTAGTCTCAGCTACTCAAGAGGCTGAGATGGGAGGATCACTTAAGCCTAGGAAGTTCAGGCTGCCATGAACCACTGGTTGTGCCACTGCACTCCAGCCCAGGCAACAGAGCAAGACTCTGTCTCAAAAAAAAAAAAAAAAAGACCATCCTGGGCAGCATAGCAAGATCCCATCTCTACAAAAAATAAAAAAATTAGTCGGGCATGGTGGTGCACACCTGTAATCCTAGCTATTCAGGAGGCTGAGCTAGGAGGATTGCTTGAGTCCAGGAGTTCCGGGCTGCAGTGAGCTCTGATTGCATCACTGCACTCCAGCCTGAGCAACAAAGCAAGACAGAAGGCAGGCAGGAAGAAAGGAAGGAAGGAAGGAAGGAAGGAAGGAAGGAAGGACCAACTTGATTCACAAATGGATCGAATCAAATACTTTTGCAGAAATCCTAACAAATGACTCACCCAGAATATTTAAACACTGTCATTGGGTTGCAGTGAGAGTGGAAACTTGATGAAAACCAGCCCTCTAAAGGCAGAAAGATCATAGATGTCCATGTTAGGGTTCCACACCAGTCTGAGCTCCCCCTTAACCCACCTTCGCTCCCTGAGGTCCCCCCTTGCATACACACTGCCAGTGGCCAACCTTCCCAAACACCAGTCTGACCAAACATTTCCTCCGATCCTCCTGTTGTCCTCTGTGCTCCAGATACTGCCCCCCACCCACCTCCCCTGCTCCTAGTCAGCCTTATTTATCTACTTGGCAAATCACTTCTCACATCCCACAGCTTAATTGTTTTTTATTTTTTTAATTTTTTAATTTTTAATTTTTTTTTTTTTAGATAGAGTATGTCTGTCACCCAGGCTGGAGTGCAGTGGCATGATCTGGGCTCACTGCAATCTCCACCTTCCGGGTTCAAGCAATTCTCCTGCCTCAGTCTCCCGAGTAGCTGGGATTACAGGTGCCCACCACCACGCCTGGCTAATTTTGTATTTTTAGTGGACACGGGGTTTCACCATGTTGACCAGGCTGGGCTCGAATTCCTGAGCTCTAGTGATCCGCCTGCCTCAGCCTCCCAAAGTGCTGGGATTACAGGCGTGAGGCACAGCGCCCAGCCCCACAGCCTAATTCTAAGGTGACTTCTTGGCAGCAGCGTTGCTGGCCGCCCCCTTCTGCCCCGCAGGTAGAGATGAGCAACTCGCCCCAGCGCTCCCAGCTTTTCTGCATGTGCTGTTGGCAGCCCTCCCAAGGTCCCTGACTGCACTCCCCTATAACACCAGCTTCTTTCTTTCTTATTTTCTTTCTTTTCTTTTCTTTCTTTCTTCCTTTTCTTTTCTTTTCTTTCTTTCTTCCTTTCTTTCTTTTCTTTCCTGCCCTGAATACCCTCTCACTTCCCTTTCATCCCAAATACCAAGACCAACATCCAGTCCACCCTCTGAGGTTTGGACCCTCTGAGGATGCCTGGTTTTGCATCCTCAGATTCAACCAACCGAAGATAGAAAATATTCAGAAAAAAGCCAATAAAATAAAAATAATACAAATAAAATAATACAGTACAACTATTTACATAGCATTTACATTGTATGAGGTATTATAAGTTATCTAGAGATGGTTTAAAGTATACGAGAGGATGTGTGTAGTAAATTACATGCAACCACTACACCATTTAATATCTGGGGTGTGAGTATCCGTGGGTTTTGGTATCTGTGCAGGTCCTGGAACCAATTCCTCCTGGATACTGAGGGATGACTGTACTTGGTGAATGTGTGGATAGAAGAATAAATGGAGGCCAGGCGCAGTGGCTCACGCCTGTAAACCTAGCACTTTGGGAGGCCGAGACAGGTGGATTGCCTGAGCTCAGGAGTTTGAGACCAGCCTGGACAACACGGTGAAACTCTGTCTCTACTAAAATACAAAAAATTAGCTGGCTGTGGCGGCAGGTGTTTGTAATTCCAGCTACTTAGGAGGCTGATGCAGGAGAATTGCTGGAACCCGGGAGGCGGAGGTTGCAGTGAGCAGAAATCGCACCACTGCACTCCAGCCTGGGTGACAGAGCGAGACTCTGTCTCAAAAAAAAAAAAAGAAAGAAAAGAAAGAAAGAAAGAAGAAGAGGAAGAAATGGAAAATGTGTGTGGATCCTGAGACTTTGTCAAGTTCAGTCATGTGTCCAAGATCTGAGATCTAAGCTTTGTGAATGAATCAGTGCCCTGGCTGAAACCCCTGGGCTCCAGTGTTTGCAGGTCTCGTCCTCCTCCATGCAGCCCTCCCAGGGAACTGGCTCTGCTTGGGAAGTCTGTGGGGTCCCTGGGGCAGCAGCTGGGTGGGTCCTGGAATCAATCCTCATGTCTTGCTGCTGGAGGGCATCTCCTTCCTTGAAATCCTTCGTGGAAGGCTTGGGTCGGGCCGTCCAGTCCTTAGTCTGGGACTACAGGAGAGATGGCCGGGTCCAAGCAAACAGAGGCAGATAGAGGTGTGGTAAGTGGCGATTCCGGGTGAGACAGGATGCTAATTGGATCCCACTTGGAGTGACTTGATATCGGGTTTGTGGGTGGTCACTGAGGACCCTCCTGGCCCCACGAGGATTCACTCAGCCTGGTGGTTGGACTAAGAGAAGGCCCTGTGGCCAGGAGCCCGGTTGGGTTTTGAGGTTATTCTGAAGAGAGGGGGCTGGATGAGTTGGGGTATTGATGCCCGAAAGCCCAAGCAAAGGGTTCGAAGGACGCTGGGAGGTGGCTGCCTCCCGTCCCCCACAGGCCCCTCTGCCGCCTCCTGAACAGTTTTCCTGCCGCGTCGAGGTGCCATCCTCGGGTATTCCCGGGGTCCTGGGCCAGGGAATGGCAGGTCCCTGGATCAGGAGGCCAGAGACCTCTGGCCCTCGAGTCCCACTTCCTCCCCCAGCAGGAGGGGACTGGGGGGGGCGCGGTTGTGCGCCACCCCGATTGCACTCAGATTCGGTCGTTTTCAGCATCTCCTCCCAGGAGCACGGGGAGCGGGAGACCGGGAACCCCAAAGAGGACCTCTGGGTCCAGCGAGTCCGGGTGGTAACTCGAGCTGAACCCCCTCTCCCGCCGCAGCGCCGGGAGGGGCTCCGTCGCCAGCCGTGCTCTCTCGTCCTGCTCACTCACCCGGGCCTAACGACAGCAGCTGGCTCTGTGAGGGGTTCCCCGGGTTGGGGCCCCTAAATTAACACGCGGAGGGCCAGGAGGAGGCAGGGAAAGGGGGCGGGGCAAAAGCTGCAGGGAAGCAAAACGGAGGAAGAGGCGCAGAGAGGAGCGAGGAGCGAGGACCGGGGGCAGCGGGCTCGGCCCAGGTTCACGATGCGAACGGCAGGGGGCGCCAGAGACCGCCGGAGGCCAAGGCCCAGCGCCACTGCGGCACTGGCACTGCCGCGTAGTCCGCAGTCAGAGGGCGGGGCCAGCCTTTGCAGCCGCGGTCACGGTGGTGTTCGCCCAGGCTCCGCAACCACCCGCAGCGCTCACGACGTGAAGGAGCAGCCCTCCTCCTTTCCTCTTCCCTCACCTCCTCCATCTTCTCCATCCTCCTCTTCTCTTGACAGATTGATGGATGAGAGATGGATGTGTGTGTGCGCGTGCGTGTGTAAAGATACTTACCCAAGCATTATCCTTAAAAAAGGAAACATCTGAAGCCACAAGGAATATGAAATTAAAGAAACCCAGGTAGACAGTCTCTTTAAAAATATTATGGAACCATTTGAAAAATTATTTATCAAGACTGTGTAATATCATGGGAAATTATTTTCATATACTATTTTTTGTATATTTATGTTCTAGGGTACATATGCACAACGTGCAGGTTTGTTACATATGTATACATGTGCCATGTTGGTGTGCTGCACCCATTAACTCGTCATTTACATTAGGTATGTATCCTAATGCTATCCCTCCCCCCTCTCCCCACCCCATGACAGGCCCCGGTATGTGATGTTCCCCTTTCTGTGCCCAAGTGTTCTCATTGTTTCATATACTATTAAAGCGAAAAGTGCGGGATACACACACAGAAGTCTCCATGTAAAAATGTGAACTATACACAGAATAGGAATGATCATCAAAACTACCTCCAAGCATGAACAATGGTTTTCTGCAGGTGTGGTAATGCCTTTGTAGAATGTGCATAAATTCATATTAGAATAAATTGAAGCCTTTCCTTTTTATAGATAAAGGGAAGCCAGGTGCATCCCAGGCTGTGGCCAGGCAGGAAAAGGAGCTGGGCAGGGCTTGAGGAGGGCACAGGGGCTCCTTGGTAAGGTGGTGTCCAGACGTCACCCAGGCCTGTGGGTCTATCCTGCACATCTGTGCTCCCCTTCCCCTAATACCCAGATATCCCTCTTCCTTAACAATCCCCACCCTGATATACACCACAGACCTAAAATCTTACTCAATACGCCTCTGGAAATAAACTCCTGTCAACATTTCTCTGTCCAAAACAGTTAAGAATCTCTCAATTGATCTAATGAATTGAAGAAATCTATCCCCATATTAGAAAAATGCATGTGTTGGCCCTGATTTAATTTCCCAGTAACTACAATTTCCCAGTAACTACATATGCATATGTACCAGACAAACTAGGCAGCTTTCCACTCCCAACTCCTCCTCCCTGGCTGATGGTTCTCAGGAGAATCTAGGCACCTGAGCCCTGGCCCCAGCACCCTAATGGAGAGTGCAGGGGACCTGGATAGTAGAGGCAGGCCTAGAAGCTTTTAGTGTAAAATATGGAATTGAAATAAAAAGACACGCAGGTAACCATGTGTCAGGCACACATCTGGTACCCAATACATCTTTGTGGAATAAAACAGACATTAAAATGCCACAACTATAAGTTAAAATATTGGCAAACTGACTAGCAAGGTTTAGAAATCCACATTTAAGGCTGGTCTAGCAGTGATAGATTCTGTCATCTTCTTCTTGTCAGGGAAAACTTTATTTCTCCTTCATTTTGAAGGATAGCTTTGCTAGAGACACAGGCAGAAAATATTTCATGACTTCACTTATATGTAGAATATTTTAAAAGAGCTCAGGCCAGGTACAGTGGCTCACACCTGTAATCCCCACATCTTGGGAGGCCAAGGCAAGAAGATCACTTGAGCCTGGGAGTTTGAGGCTGCAGTGAGCTATGATCACACCATTGCACTCCAGCTTGAGAAAAAAGTAATGCTGCTCTGAACATGGGTGTGCAAATATCACTTTAAGGCCTGCTTTCAATTCTTTTTTTATACATACTCAGAAGTAAAATGGCT
>NW_016815171.1:30968-35828 GCF_001698545.2 Rhinopithecus bieti
TAGAGACAGGCTTTCACCATGTTGCCCAGGCTGGTCTTGAATTCCTGGGCTCAGGCGATCCACCCACTGCCTCAGCCTCCCAGGGCACTGGGATTACAGGCATGAGCCACCCTGCCAGGCACAATTCTTTTGATGTATATTCAGAAATGAAATTGTTGGATTATATGGTGGTTCTAGTTTTAATTTTTTGAGGAACCTCTAAACTATTTCATATCAGTTGCACCATTTTACAATCACACCAACAGTGCAGTGCACCAGGGTTCCAATTTCTCTACATTCTCACCAACATTTGTTATTTTCTTTTTTTTTTTTTTAATTATAGCCATCCTAATGGGTAGACACTTTTTCATGTCAGATCTACCAGCTTGTTGGGTCAGATTGTAAAATATTTCATTAATATTTTATATTGATTACATGCTGAAATGATACGATTTAGGATCTATTGAGTTAAATAAAATATATGATTAAAATTAATTTCACTTGTTTCTTTTACTTTTATAAAGTGGTTTGAAGAAAATTTAAAATTACATAGGTGGCTCACGTTATATTTCTATTGGACACTGCTGGGTCTGGCAGTGAGAAATGAAGCAGGTTAAACATAATTATGAATCCAGGAGCAGTGGCTCAAGCCTGTAATCCCAGCACTTTGAGAGGCTGAAGTGGGAGGATCGCTTGAGCCCAGGAATTCAAGACGAGCCTGAGCAACAGAGTGAGACCCTGTCTCTAAAAAAACAAAACAAAACAAAACAGAAACATAATTATGGTTTAAAAATTATGCATCAGGCCAGGCATGTTGGCTCATGCCTGTAATCCCAGCACTTCAGGAGACCAAGGTGGGCAGATCACTTGAGGCCAGGAGTTTGAGACCAGCCTGGCCAACATGGGGAAACCTCATCTCTACTAAAAATACAAAAATTAGCTGGGCATGGTGGCGCAGGCCTGTAGTCCCAGCTACTCGGTAGGTTGAGGCAAGAGAATCGCTTGAACCCGGGAGGCAGAGGTTGCAGTGAGTCGAGATCTCGCCACTGCACTCCAACCTGGGCCAAAGAGTGAGACCCTGTCTCAAAAAATATATATATCCATCCAGCTATAAAACTGCAACCTTTGGTCAACATGTTGTTGCTGTTGCTGTTGTTGTTGTTGTTGTTTTTGCGTTTTTTAGACAGGGTCTCTCCCGCTGTCACCCAGGCTAGGGTGCAGTGGTGTGATCTTGGCTCACCACAACCTCTACCTTCTGGGCTCAAGTGATCCTCCCACCTCAGCCTCTTGAGTAGCTGGGACAACAGACACACACCACTGCACCCGGCTAATTTTTATATTTGTTTGTGGAGATGGAGTTTCACCATGTTGCCCGGACTGGATGAAAAGATTATTATATAAAACAGTATATTGATAACTATATGAATCCCAAATTCTACATTATCTTAACAATGATCAAGAAATGGAGATGGGGAAGGGCAGAGCCACAATTAGCTGCAGATTAGATTCTTTCTCTCAGATGAGCCTCAAGAATGCCATTTCTATCTTAACCATGGCAATTAGAGATCGAAGATCAAGAACACATAATGTTTCACATCCTAATATATTCTGGATCAGAATTTGCTGTACAGTGAATGGGTGGGGATAGAAGTCCTGGAGGGGACTAGAGAAGCAAGGCTGAATGTCAGGGCAGCCTAGGACATAGGGTGGAAATGTGAGCCAAAGAAAGCTGGTGGCAGGAGAGAAAATGACAAATGTCACCTCTTGGTCCCTTCAGTGACTTCCTTTCAGTCACCTGTCTAGCAGCTGAATGCAGGGGTCTGACTTATCTCCCGCCCTGCTGCCAATAACAAGAAGTACTAGAGACAGAGGCCCAGACCCTCCCTCCTAGCTCCTTGATCAGTGCCAGGCCCTGACTCATCCCTCCATTTATTCTGGTCACAGTGACAAGCTGGAAGAGAAGGGACACATCAGGTGCAGAGAACACAGGAAGAGAGGTCCTGACTGGGAAGGAGAGTGAGGGGAATCAAATGGAGGAAGCTTCTATTTCTCACCTCTACTCCCTCCATTTATTTTACTGCCATTTCTGCCCTGTCCCCCAGGGAGCCCAGGTCCCCATGGTCCCCAGACCAGGCAGGCAGGTGGGTTATGGGGGGAAAAGGCACCTTCCAGCACCTGTTAGGAGATATGTCTCAGGCCTATGGTAGCCAGAGCTGTAAATCACTCTTCCTAACCTAGTCAGTTAGAAGGATGAAGACAGAGCTGTCTTCACGTTGGGCTGGAAGATGCCAAGTCTTCATCCAGTGGTGCTGCCTGACAAATCTGTCCTCCTGCATCCATGTGGGGAGCACGTGGTCAGGGCCGAATGCAAATTCCTCACCATCCTGGGTCCAATATAACCAAGTGGAAGTGACTTTTAGCCTAGGCAGTGCCTGGAAGTGACTACAAAGTATATTACACACTTTGAAATTAAGTGTATATTTTATTTTATTTATTTATTTTGAAACACAGTCTCACTTTGTCACCCAGGCTGGAGTGCAGTGGCTCAATCTCGGCTCACTGCAACCTCTGCCTCCCGGGTTCAAGCGATTCTCCTGCCTCAGCCTCCTGAGTAGCTGGGATTACAGGTGCTTGCTGCCACACCTAGCTAATTTTTGTATTTTTAGTAGAATCGGGGTCTCACCATGTTGGCCAGGCTGGTCTCGAACTCCTGGCCTCAAGTGATCTGCCCACCTCGGCCTCCCAAAGTGGTGGGATTACAGGCGTGAGCCACCGCACCCAGCCTATTTTTATTTTACTTTTAAATAAATGCTATTGTGTATATTTGAGGTTTGCAACATGATGTTATGGGATACGTATATGACTAGATACATCTAGATACTACAATGATTACTGTAGCGAAGCAGATTAACATAGTATCTATCATCTCACAGTTACTTTCTGTAAGGAGAGCAGCTGAAATCCACTTAGTTAACAAAAATCCCTAATACTATTGTATTAACTTTAGTCCTCATGTTGTACATTAGCTTCTGGACTTGTTCATCGTATGTATCTGCTATTTTGTATCCTCAGACCTTCATCTCCCCATTTTCTCTCCCCTCCACCCCCTACCCATTGTAACCATTGTTTCAACCTCTGTCTCAGTTTATTTGAGCTCTTTTTATTTTTATTTTATTTTATTTTATTTATTTATTTAATTTTTGAGACAAGGCCTTGCTCTGCTGCCCAGGATGAAGTGCAGTGGGGCAATCACAGCTCACTGCAGCCTCGACCTCCTGGGCTCAAGCGATCCTCCCATCTCAGCCTCCTGAGTAGCTGGGACCACAGGTGCACGCTACTACACTCGGATAATTTTTTAATTCTTTGTAGAGACAGGGTCTCACTATGTTGCCCAGGCTGGCTTTGAACTCCTAGGCTCAAGTGATCCTCCCAGCTAGGCCTCCCAAAGTTCTGGGATTACAGGCATGAGCCATCATGCCCGACCCCGCCTGTTCTTTGTTTGTTTGTTTGTTTTTGTTTGTTTTGTTTTGTTTTTAAGACAGGGTTTTACTCTGTCTCACAGTGAAACTGAGGGAGTAGAGGTGAGAAATGGAAGCTCCCCCCATTCAATTCCCCTCACTGTCCTCCCCAGTCAGGACCTCTCTTCCTGTGTCCTCCATACCTGACGTGTCCTTTCTCCTTCATCTTGTCACTGTGACCGGAATAAATGGAGGGATGAGTCAGGGCCTGGCATTGACTAAGGTGCTAGTCAATGGCTGGGCCTCTGTCTCTAGTATTTCCTGTTACTTGCAGAGGGGCAGGAGACAAGGCACAGAAAATAACAAGTGTTGGTGAGAATGTGGAGAAATTGGAAGTCTGGTGCTCTTTTGGTGGGACTGTAAAATTTTGCAACTGATAGGAAACAGTTTGGAGGTTCCTCAGAAAAATAAAAACAGAACTACCATATAATTCATCAATTTCACTTCTGAGCATATATCAAAAAGAATTGAAAGCCGAGTCTTGAAGAGATATTTGCACACCCATGTTCATAGCCGCAGTATTTTTTTCCCAGGCTGAAGTACAATAGTGTGATCATGGCTCATTGCAGCCTCAAACTCCCAGGCTCAAGCAGTCCTCCAACCTCAACTTCCCTAGTAGCTGGGACCACAGGCATGCACCACTGCACTTGATTAATTTTTAAATTTTTCATAGAGACTGAGTCTCGCTAGGTTGCCCAGGCAGGTCTCAAACTCCTGGCTTCAAGCAATCCTCCCACCTTGGTCTCCCAAACTGCTAGGATTACAGGCATGAGCTACTGCACCCAGTCTTATAGCAGCATTATCCACAATAGCCATGAGATGGAAGCAACGTCCATCAATGGATGAATAGATAAATAAAAAATGGTTTATCCATACAATGGAATATTCTTCATCCTTAAAAAGGAAGCTACTCTGATGCATGCTACAACATGGATGAACCTTGAGGACATTATGCTAAGTGAAATAAATCAGTCACAAAAAGATAAACACTGGACTGGGCACCGTGGCTCATGCCTATAATCCCAGCACTTTGGGAGGCTGAGGCGGGTGGATTACCTAAGGTCAGGAGTTCGAGACCAGCCTGGCCAACATGGTGAAGCCCCGTCTCTACCAAAAATGCAAAAAGTAGCCAGGGATGATGACCTGTGCCTGTAGTCCCTGCTACTTGGGAGGCTGAGGCAGGAGAATCTCTTGAACCCAGGAGGCGGAGGTTGCGTAAGCCGAGATCATGCCATTGTACTCCAGCCTGAGCAACAAGAGCAAAATTCCATCTCAAAAAACAAAAAACAAAAAAAAGATAAACACTGTATGATTATGATGATTTCACTTATATAAGGTATCTAAAGTAGTCAAACTCATAGAA